>NC_045543.1:86033647-86333647 GCF_009769535.1 Thamnophis elegans
CTAGTTCTGTATATGTTCTTTCTGCCAGCTCAGATATTTTTTATAGCAATGTAGAGAAATAGTACTTGTAGCCAACTCAGAACAATCCCACACTCTGTTCTGCCCCCACAAAGAACTACTACTTAAACTCTTTATATAAATGATGGTAGCATTAAAGTCTCTCTGTGTTTCTTTTCAGCATTCCTTGAGGACTCACTGCTTCTGGGTAGCTTCTATGGAGCTACTAGGACTTTTATATTTGTAGAGAAGAAAGACAAAAAAGTGTGGGAAGTGGTTATTGCAGTACCTGGAGACAGTAGAATAGACAAGAAAGAGCTGGATAAAATCACAAAATACAAAACAAACAAACAAACAAACAAACAAACAAAAACCATTCTCTGTTAAACATTTGTATCAGTTTTGCCTATGGATTGATTTCCCCAACATAGTTATAGTACAGAACTGGTATTTGACAGGGAGGATTTGTCTTGGGAAGAATCATTCCAAAGAGTAGAGTTGGAGCATGCATCATAAACATATTTCATCACTCCTTCTTCCAGCCACACTTCCCCTTGGGGATTCCTATGTCTATGGCTGTAGTAAGAGCTGTAACACCTTGGCCATCTGAGGGCATCTGAGATCCAAGGTTTGTTCATCTTTACTTGAAAAATACCAGGGACTGGTGGAAGAGAAAGAAGAAAAGGAATAAAATTAATATTTTGTACATGTTATTTGAGTGGCCTGGTGGCCTGGTGGTGAAGATACTCACCTTCCACTCGAAAGGTTGAGAGTTCAATGCTAGCTAGAGATGATTCTCTCTTAAGGTGCAAATAAAAAATATCTGCTGTGAACACTGAGTGGCATCAGGAAGAGCATTTGACCAATAAACACTCAGCTCTATCCAGTCACCCCAACTCAAATTATAGGGTCATAAAAAGGAAGGTTTTGTATATGTTATTCATTCACCCTAAATTTCACTATTTTCAACCTGGCTTATTTCTGAGTAGACAGCAAACTGAAAAGTTGTTTTAATTAGTTGAATTCCCCCCTCCCCCCTTCTCTATTCTTCTTAGCCTGGAATGCTATCTTTAATGCCTTTAGGGTAAATGGTATCATTTTCTGTGTGACTAAATCGTTGAATGTCACTGAGAAAGCAATGCCTCAGGATATTGACCTAGAGAGCATTTGTGCTGCTAAAAAAAATGAGGCTAACAAAGACAAGAACCAAATAGTCTAAAAGAAAAGGGCTTGTTCACCACTGAAATGTCTAACATGCATATTTTTAACTATTGACAAATGGCAGCCACAAGAGTTCAGTTTATATTGCAAGAGGAAATGGGAAGAAAACCAATAAAATACACTGGATTTTGAACAGGTGACAACTTTTATTAAAAGAGTTTACAAGACAATCAGTGGGGTCAACTTGCCTTAAAATACAGCACAATAATGCTTGGAATAAAGGGATCTATCTCCATTTATTCCATTTACTCCAGTAAATCACCAATAGTTAAGTTTCAATTGAGCATATATTTACTATGGAACACAATTGACAATCTATGGCTGAATTTTTCAATTTAAGCTTAATATTTTTAGTGTGAAATCCAGATGAGAAAATTATAAATAAACATTATCTGTCTAGCTTTGGGAAGCTAGAATATCCTAAATTCACTGGGGATCCTGATCTCCCTTTCATCTGCTTGCAAGTATGCTTATGTAAGACTTGTAGCTTATCATGGGAACACAAACAAAATAAGATTCAACTTAAATCTTGAAGACAGACATGATTTAATAATAGAGACCTGGTGTGATGACTCCTGAGACTAGAATATAGCAGTTGAAGAATACAGATTGTTCAAAAAGAAACAATAAAGATAGCTTCTTCACATGGATGCATGACCAGTGACTACTCTGCTTGCTCCCTATTGAATTTCAGAAATAATACCTTTGAAATACTTCTTTATATTTTCTCTGTCCCCACCAAGAACACTTAGGAGCTCCTGGGCATGATCACATATTGCACTGTATCAAACTACATAGGTTGTGTCATAAATTCCAGTCTTACTGCATAGGTTGAAATGATAATAAGAGAGGAAAAGAAAGCTGATGTGCTTGATGAATAACTGGGAGGCATCCTGGAGTGTTTTGCCTGAATATGTAAGTTTTGCCAGTAATATTGCAACACTCTGGGGATGCAGGAATTTGATATGAGCAATGATTAGAAGCAGATTTTATAATCATGACAGAAAATGGATTTATTACTGGAAATACAGTGCAGGGACAAGTAAAGCCTAACCCTTGCCTATTTCCTACCAAGAAAAGTAGTCATAAAGCCCTTGCTCTGTGCATGGGTGCATGAGAAAAAGTGACCTCAGATCAGCAGTCTGTAAGATAATAACATAAGTACTTTACTTCATGCATTTGCTTTTGGTTAGTTTCATTCCAATGTTATCTGTGATCATGCTTTGGGCCATTGCTAAATAACTGTTCTTTCTCTTTCTTCACAGATTTTAAATGTTTGGAGTCTCTTAGGATTATGTAATATCTAGCTTTTGTGGATCGAAGCTCCAAAATCCTGTGTACTTTTGGCATCCACCCTATACAAAAATCATTTTAGATTCATAAACACTTTGTTTTTCCTTTGGAATTCTTTCCATTACATTTCCTCTTAGCGTCATATAGATTCCAACATGAAGACATGTTAAACTTACAATAACAATGTCTAATATACAACGATCTATCTCTAGATTCTTTTAATGTTAAAATTTACCAAGTATTTACATAAAGCCTCTAGGTATCCCAATCACTCTTTATTTTCAATGTGCTAAATTTTATAAACTTAATTGGCGATTGAGATTTGCATAGGTCAACTGCAGACTGAAAGAAAAACTTAGAGAAATACTACTTAAACAAATACTGTGGGGTTTTTTATGTAGTACAGATAGTCCTCAATTTACAACCATTCTTTTAATGACTATTCAAAGTTACAACAACAACAAAAGTGAAAAAAATGACATGACTATTTTTCACACTTAAAACCACTGCAGTGTAATCATGGTCATATGATTAAAAATTCAGGTGCTTTGCAACTGGCATTTATTTAGAATGGTTGCACTGTTGCCAGACATGTGATCACCATTTGTAGCCTTCCTAGATGACATCTGACAAGCAAAGAGGGGGAAGCGTTATTCACTTAATGACCGCAGGATTTGCTTAAAAGCTGCAGTGATTTGCTTAACAACTATGGCAAAAAAGTTGTAAAAAGGGAAAAAACCCACATAACAACTGCCTTTCTTAGCAACCAAAATGTTGGGTTCAATTATGCTCATAAGCCAAGGACTACTTGTAGGTCTTGCAAAAGAGCAATCCAGCTACATTTTGACCTACAGATGGATAGAGTGGAATGATGGGGTAATTGTCCTAAGAAAGATTTTACTGTATTTGAATCCGGTTATTTCTTTCTAGAACATGCTTATCTAAACATTTTCTTCTAAAGTGCATTGTCTTTTTCCTTTTTCTCTCCTTTTCTATCTTATGTCATAAAAATTCATCTGCAATGGATGGATTGGGTCTATGTGGGGAACTCCAAACCAGTTGGTACTCTTTGGTACTCCAAACCAGTTGGTACATTCTTTAAACTGGATCTAATCATATCTTACATTGAAAAAAAAATTCAGGCATTAATATGTTGGAATATAAGAGCCATTTTGCTATAGCATAAGTTTTGCTATATAGCTATAGCATATAAGTTTTGCTATATAGCTATAGAAGCTGGGAAGTAGCCTATAATACTACACTCTAACCACTGTACCACCACGGCTCAATGTAAGCATTTTTCTGTTCTATTTTTTTTTACTTTTGCAGTATACTTTTAATGGGGATAATCTCAGTCATGATTGGGTCTCAATTTTTTACAGTGTTTTGTGGTGAAACATTGGAGTTTAAAATATCTGAGAAAATAATTACATTTAACCAATTTTGTTGTATTTAAGTATAATGACAATAAAGATTATTCTTATAATTCATTCTAATAAAGTTCTGAATAATTTGCATGGATAGCGTAGGCCATCTCTATTTGTAAATGACAATACATTTGTCAAGCTATTGATCCATGCTGATGCTCTTTCTATATTATATGTATAGTTGAATCTTTACAGAGTCTAGCCAGCAGAATAAATGTGCAATATTTTAGGATTTTCTCACCTACAGGCAACACAGCGTGAATCAATAATATAACTTTGATATGACTTTATTTACTTTTCATACTAGATGATGAAACAATGTTACTAGAGGCATTCATGTAAGCATTTTGTGTTAAAAGTTGCTTATGCATTTGATATATAAGGCTGTTTAGTCAAAAGACTTCCGGTAAAGATATGGTGAGCTAGACATCCCTGAACAACTGTACATGGTATTATGGTTGAAATTAGCTACCAGATTCTGGCTATTGAATTTTTTTCAGAGAAAGGAAAGATTGTGGGATTGCTCATTTGTGCTTTTGACAGTTGCTACCCATAGTTTTTGTAGTGAATAGAGCAGCTGGGAACTGAGGAATTCCATCTACACCAGAGCTGTCAAACTCATGGCCCGCGGGCCAGATGTGTCACATGCTGGTCATGCCCATGGCCAGTTTAGCAAGTGGGAAAAAGTAATGATATGTCATGTGATGCCATGATGCCATGACGTTGCCAACTCTGATCAACACACACAACCATCATATAGCCCATATAGATATAAAGCTCAATTGACCTTTATTTCTTAATCACTTTGAAGTTTTTTTTTTTACTGTTTTTCAAATATCAAATGGCAAGTTTGATGGTAGCCACTGGATGAATTTCCTTTAATTCTGAACAAAAAAAAATCCAAATGTAACTTTATGGACTTAACAGCTTGGGAGAATAAATGGTAAAAAGATGATTAAAGTGCTGCTTGCAAAAAGTAATAAATGGATTAAGAGTCTAAATCAAGAGTGTTAAACTCGAATTCATTGAGGGCCACATCAGGGTTGTGTTTGGCCTCAGGGAACTGGGGTGGGCATGGCCAGGTTGGCAAGGCCAGCTTGACATCACTCATGTTGGTGGTGCCTGTGGTCACCCGAGCTCTTTGCCAGTGAAAATGGGCTCCCAAGTTCCATTTTCAGCTGCAATGATATCCTGCAACCTTCTGCCAGTGAAAACAGAGCTCAGGAGGAACAGTGGGCCAGTCCTTCACTGTTTCCAGGGCAGTCCTGTGGGCCAGATCTAATCAACCCTTGAGCAGATCCAGCTCCCCGGGCCTTGAGTTTAACACCCCTGGTCTAAATGGACTTGAAATCAGATTTTAAAATTAATTGAATATGTCCTTCCTGTAATAAAATCTTAAATTTTGAACTACAAAACAAACCATGATAATCCTATTATCCCACAATTTTTTATCCTAATCCTAGAACTTTGAAAGTTGGGTACTAGATGGAGTCAAAAGGTAGTAAGATTTTAATTAAATGAAAATATCTATTTGATACAGAATGAAACAAAATATCCTTAACATGGAAAGTAGCAAAGGATAAATGAACTCAGAAGTTAATTTAAAAAATATATGACATCATAGATAGATTTGGTGAATGATATTATGGATGGGAAATAAGTTCTACTAGATAAGACTAAACTAGAAGAGGCTTCAAGAAAGATTTGGAAAATGATGAAACTGGATATAGATACAAATGAAAGACCGGAGCTACCTTTGAACAGAATTAACATCTAACTTAGAGATATTGTCAGCAGAAAGAAAAGAGATACATTTTTGGGCCTGAAAAAAAAACTGTTTTGGACCCAAGGAGGACCTGAGGAATTTTCTGAAGCAGGTGAATCTAAAGAGTTGGGGAATTGCAAAATCATTTCTTCCCATTAGTTCTTGGGATCTTATAATAGATCCCATAAATGGGATAGCTTTTTCTGTTGCACCCTAGTTAGGACCCAAGTCACTAACTGCATTTATCTCGACAAAATATATCTGTAAAATGTTTTTTTTCTTATCTATGCAACATTTTGGAGGCAATGCAACTTTCACTGAAATTCAAGCATGTATTCTTAGGGGAAAAGAATAGAAAAAAGTAGAAGCAAACTCTTTTAAAAAAAACCATTTAGAAGTATTTTATCAGCTTAGCAATACTTTTGTGCTAGGATGACTATACCATAGAATTCTGTGCCCCTGCTGTTTGCAAAATCAAGCTGCATTGTGTTATGAATGAATGCATTATCATTTACCATTTGCCCATCCAGTTAAATCAAAGTTATGGCTTTCAGAGCAGCAGAACAAAGGAGAAATTGATCTCTTTATCTTAATCAGTATTTTTAACTATGAATTGAAACATCTTCCTTCATTGCCACCATTTGTCAGGAAAATTTGTCAATTCGGTTGCGTGCTGGGAAACATTATTTTTGGGAAAGGGCGATAGAGGACAATTGTTCTGGTTTATTTGAAAGCTGTTAAAAATCTGTTCAAATGTTGAGTGGAAAAAAATGAGCATAACATATTTCAAATATATTAGCATATTACAAAATACGTTCATTACACAAAGTGTGCTGCTATTGCTAATGATCCAGTGTTTTGAAATACATTATTGAACGTTTAAATAAATCAAAGTGGGGGTTAAACTCCTGTCCAATCAGCTTCTTCTCATGTCATATAATTAAACAGAGATGGTTTAGATAGAATCCAAAATGGCCTATGAAATATTGATTTGAGTCTATATGGCATAATTAAACTTTAGCCAGACAATGTGGTTTATATTGAACAGGGGGGACAAAATAAGCAATCATTAACACCAAGGACCTCTGCTTTCAATTAGTCCAGAACCAAAATTAACATAAAATTATTGTCTCAGAATGATTTGGAAATACTGAAAAGTTTTTGCAATGTTTTTATGTTGCATTCAACATTTATTGTTCTGATATTTTTGCAGTTACATAAAGCAAAACCATGTAAAATGAGACAACTCTAAGGTATTTTTTAAAAAAATTATAAGCATTTTTAATCTTGATATTCTGATTAAAGATCTCACTAGGTTTTGTGATATTACATATCAAAATTAGTTGACAAAGTATAAATGGTAAAAGTTTATGCATGCAAATATATTATGATGCCTTTGATTGGAAGACATACCTGAATTGATTTAATTCAACATTTATTCAGTACAAGATAAACAGGTTTTTTTTAAAAAAAAGAACTGACAGATTTTTGCTAAAAAGCTCCCTGTGCTTGAAGTCTGTAGATAATTGTTGGAAAGGCTTTGCAGGATGCTATTATCATGGAATGTCTATGGAGATTCTCAGTCATCGAGATCATGGTTATCCCAAAAGGTGCTTTTTCAAGAGGCAAATTTTGCATCTCATCCAAGAAGTTTATTCAGCTCTGCCTGGATGGTGGAAAATGGAAGGATTCAGCAGTCCATCTACATTTCAAAAACAGAAAAACAGAAGCTTCTTGGATGAGAAGCAAAAAGTCTTCAAAGGAAAAAAAAACAAAAAGTCCAGTTGCCTTTTGAAAAAACACCTTTGGGATTACCATTTGAAACAGGAGAGCTATGGCTTTTCTGCACCATAGGTCTCTGGGATTTCTGGTATTGGATCATGAAGACTTTGATTTCTACAAGAAATAGTAAGGAAAAATTAGCTAGGCTGGATAAACAAGCACTGATACACATCTACCTTCTCTTTCTTTAGATGTAGAAGCACAAACATGGGAAATAACATTGGCATCAAAAGAGTGAGAAAAATACCTCACTTCAATATAAGATACTTTTTCCTCTAATTTTTCATCCATGGGATTTAGTTTCAATTTGACCAAAAACAGCATCAAAGGATATAATTTTTTCTTTACATCTTAAAAGGAAGAGTTTAGCCATAACTGAACAGGATATGAAATTGTGCATAACAAACTTTGGATTTCCACTCATTCCACTCATTCTTGAAATACGTGCTTGGAGCTGAGAGATCTGAAGGCATCTAACAATCATTTTTTGCTTATATGCCAGTAAAAGCCATATATAACTTGCTAAACAAGAGAAGAGGATATTTTCCTTCCATGGAAATTTTCATTCAGTTTGTACCATTTCAAACTGGCCAGATTGGGATTGCCTTGGATGACCTCCAAGTGGATAATGAACAAGGTCTCTCAGATAATTAAAAACATCATAATCACATTTTCTGGTTGCAGTAATAGCAATTTGCATAGCGAATAAATGGTTGTCAGGGTAAAACATTAAATGCTGGACGGAATTAGCATCTGGATCTATGGTTAATTTAAGCCCACGTATTGCTGCTGCCTGATTCTTCCCATGGCATTTATGTTAGTGCCCTTAACTACTATTTAAATTTGACATTTATATAATATAAATATTCAACAACCTTGAGAATACATATTATTTTACTTTTATATACAATTGAGATACAATGAATTACCTATGGTTAATTAATAGCTTTGTTCTATTACATACAAGATTAAGTTAGCTGAAAAATGCAAAGTCCCAGGAATAGCCTAATAAAAAATATTGGTTTAGCATCAGAAAAACTGAAGAAGCTTTGGAAATCACAAAGTAATAAATAACACCAATACCTGGTAAAATTGAACACTATGAGACACAGATCATCCAATTTAAGCAAAATCAGTTATTTCAAACAGAGCAGAGGCGATTCTATCAAAGTATAAATGACAATAGAAAGGTCTATGGAAAACTCAAAAAGACTATAATAAAAATACTGGATGGGTAAAAGAATTAGAAAATGAATTTATTAGCTACTTATCAAATAGAAGACCCAATAATAAAAGCAGAAACAGCTAAAATTAAATGAAAAGAATTAAAAACTGGGCATTTTCAACTGCATCACTTTTGGCTCAGATATCTGAGTAGCTTACACCTAATTATATCTAAACAGCTTATATTATAAAGGAGACAACAGAGACTGGTTAATAACTGGCAAATGTATCTGATTCAAAAAAGATCTAACAAAAAAACCACACCAGGATGGTCTAAGTCAATAACTGCTTATGTACAATATTTAAATTACTCACAGGCATAATAGACAATATCCAAAATTATTTAGAAGAAACTAATATAATTCCAGTAGAAAAGAAAGGAAATATATTAAAAACAGAGGTATGAAAGATCAACTTCTGATTGATAAAAATGTTCTGGAGAATTGAAAAATTTAAAAAGCAAAAAAGTAAAACATATGACCTTGATTTATTATAAAAATGTTTGATTCATAATTTGAATGATCAAATGTTTGGAAACTACTGAAGGCAGAACTTTATTTTAGGTCAAACAAACTGTTAAAGAAGAAAAGTGCTGATTGGCTAATTACATAAAAGTAAGGCAAGAACAAGCATTGACACAAGTTAAAATTGGAAATTACTAAATGTATAGAAAGTAAAATGGAAATAATGTAACAAAACATGAATAGCATGTTGGCAAGAAAAGGATTTACATAGTCAATTTCTACAAATGATTGAGGGGAAAGTGGATAAAGATAAAACCTGATAATGGCTTACAACTGGAACATAAAAAAAAGAAATGGAAAGCTCAATTGTATAAGCTATTCAAACTAATAAAATCAAAGCCACGATTGAAAAATAATCAAATGATTCAAAATGCAGATTGTGCAAAGATGCAGAAGAAACAATAGATCATTTACTCAATTCATCCAAGAAAATTGTAAAGAATGGCATAACATAGGTGCCAGTAATAAAAAAAAATGGTGGGAACATCTATAGGAGGAGGCAGGAGAATGACGTGCCTCACCTATGTCAGGAATTTTTCAGCTTTTAACCCTTGCTTAAGTCTGTTCGAGCGATCATAAAATGCCTAAAGTCAGACTAGATGAGGGACGTTGTTCTCCTGCCTCCTCCTGTAGAGGGCGCTTTTTTAGAGGCTTTTTTAAACAGTTAAGCAGAGTCATCCATGGTGACTCTGGCAGCAACTAGCTCAGCCTGACCTCAGCTCTTGCCTTTTTCCTTTTACATTTTTTTTTCTTTTCATGATGACAGTGGTGAGTCTCTGCCTCCCCTGCCTCCCCTGACTGCACGTCCCTGGTTTCTTTATAGCATTCTTGCTTTTTGATTCAGAGTATTTGTAATTCTATGGATTTTGTAGGGACATTTAAAAATCCTTTCTGGATTTGTCTTGAAGTAACTGTTTTAAATAAAACTATACCTCTTGTTTTATATTCAGTGGCATGAACACCTAGATCCTGATATTCTTAGCTGAAAAATAATGCCTAAAACAGATTGCATGTTTGTATGAGAAATATGTATATAAAGTAAATCTATTTTGGGGCAGTGTTAAAAACAGCATTTAATAATGTGATTTTTAAAATTATTAATATGGAAAGATGACAATGAAAGTACATGCGGTTTTTTTCTGCTTTTTAAAAGTTTCTTCAAAGAAAAATGAAGAGAAGAGAATAGTAATGGAATAGATATGATTTGCTATGCTATGTATTAATCTGTCTGTGGCACGACTGCCTGCTAGGGAATTTACTCTATATTTGGAATAAGGTACATGGCTTAGTTTTGAATCATTTATGTGAATTAAAAAGCCAGATTTCTCCCCCCTCCAAAAAAACCCCCCTTTAATAGTGTAATCCAGACTTTGGACAAATGCTGTCACCGATCTGTGCAATCCCATATATGAATGATATATACTGTAGAAGTTTGAAAATACTGCAGTGAGGAGATGATAAGTACACATTGTTCAACAATCTTTAGGAGAATGGTCAATAGTAGGGAATGTTCAAAATGTCAATAAAACATCCTCTTTTTTCCAAAAGAAGTATGATAAAAATGACTAATAGTTCACTGGAAGAGTAGGGACATCACATAGTTATGTCCCCGGTAAGTCAAATCAATCCTGTGTGTTAGTACACAAGAAGCTGGTAAAAAACCATGGCTGAGATAGCTGAGAATGATCAGAAAAGTAGCAGATACATGTAAAAGAATATCTATGTGAAAATATGCTTCAAAATCGATGGTTTAAATATTTTGATGCCCAAACATCTTTCCTTCTTCTCCCAACAGTCACCCACAAACAATAGTAGTTCATGAAGTGCGTCAACCAAGCAATAATATACATGCAAAGGTGCTCACAGTATCAATGTTTCAAACTCATATAGGAGCATTTTGTTCCCCATTCTAAGCAGAAATTCCTTGTGAGAAATTTAATGAGTAGGACATGTCACAGTTTAAGAAGCCCCATTGCATTTGTACAAAAGCACACAAACTACACACATTCAATTTCTCTGGTTCAAACACAGCAAGAAGAAAACATGTTCCAAGCAACATCTCAGTTTTCTGATCATCAGAGGACCTGTTGCTGGTTGGTAGGTCATAGCAGATGTCTGGAAGCTTTTTTCCACTGCAATTTGGAAGTTTTAATGTTTGAAAAAATATTACAATCTAATTTTGGTAAGTATTACCATCTGGAGGGATCATAATTAATTTCCCCATGTACAGCAATTTATTGCATGACCTTTTATTTTAAAAAAATATACTGATATAGATACGAAAGTTTAGAATAGCTAGGGAGGTGCGGTATAGAAATCTCCTGTGTGAAATTTATATAATTAGAAAATTAAGTTTTCGTTTCATGTCACTCATAGAAGTTTCATCTTATGTCATCTCTTAAGTTTGCACCAGTTTTCACAGCTGCAGGCCATGAAACTAATTTTGGAGATACGCCTGGGCAACCATGTCCAATATGAACCACTGAATATATTTTAAATCTATTCATGACACAGCATAATTTATATTTTACAAAATGATATCATGCATTAGGACTGAGGTTCTCCATGTCCTAGGGTCTACTGTACAAAAAAAGAGTAAGATATATAGTAGCAGCTGTTTTTTAAAAACATTACAATGAATAAAACCAAATAGGTCATCCGGATGAATACAGACATTTTGATTACATTATTTTATTTTCTTGGCAATATGAATAGTGGGAAGTGAAGTGAGAATTAGCCAGAATATAGTGTCTCATATCTTATCAAAATCTTGTTGCTATAATAATGGGACATCAATTGTGTGAGCCTTGCACTGAGGAAGATTGCTGGGTACAATTCACAGTCCTGTGTTTAACCTATTTGTGGACATTATGGTTTAAAACCTTTATGGTGTGATACTTGGACACCTTCAAAATGGTGTTCTTCAGTATGAATCAACCCAATGGTGGGATTCAAATCATTTAACAACTGGTTCTCTGCCCTAATGACCAGCTAGGTAGGCATGGCTCGGTGGTCATGCGACCATGTGGGGGTGGCCAACTCAATGACACTCAGGTCAATGGGCGCTTTGCCTTAATTGTTACAATGTAATAAGGGTTAACAAGAGAGGCAGTTTCTAAAAGCAGGACAATAAAAATTAGGCTAGAAACAATACCAGGATGTTTCCTTCCTGCCTTCTTTACAGGATTAGCCTTGTAAAGTGGAAAAAAAATATTTCTTCCAACAATAGATTCTTCAAACAGCTTAGAAAGTTAACAACCGGTTCTCCCGAATAGGTGTGAACTGGCTGAATCCCACCACTGAATCAACCTGTTCCGACTCAGCCTTGGCAAGTAATGATAAGTTGCTTACTCACGAGTATAAATGAACCCCTTTCCAAACAGGTAGGGATGGTCTTTTATTTATGTGGATAAACAAAAATCAAACTTAATTATTTCCAACACACCTGGCCAAGAAAGCCAAATTGCTTGCTGTATCCTAAAAGTGAATGGTTGTCAGTGACAACTGGCTACTCCGAAACCCCTACTATTTATTTTCCAGCAGGGAGGGGATAGCTAGGGCCCATGTCTGCTTTTTCTTGAGAGCCAGCTTATTATTTTCCTTTGCTCTCCTCTCTTTTCCTCTCTGTGCATATACGCATCTGGGGTGGGCCCTCCTCACTCATCTCAAGCCCTGAAAATAGCTGCCTCTCCACCTGAGGGAAGGTGGTCCCAGATGCTGTTTCCTAATAGAGTCTTCCAAAGGCTCTGAAACTGGCCCAGCCTCTCCTTCCACCTCTTCTTCATCTGACTCTGAAGCTAGTTCTGCTGGCAGCTGAACAGGCCACAATACAACCTATCTGAAGCATTATTAACTATTAGTGCCCCATTTATGGGAAGGGGGAGTGCTCCAAGAAGCACTGATTTTCTGTGATGATCCTATCTTCTAGAATACCCTTTAACTGAAGGTGAGACTAGGTAATCCTCAACTTATGACCACAATTGAGTCCAAAATTTATGTTGGTCAGTGAGACATTTGTTAAGTGAGTTCTGCTCCATTTTACAACTTTTCTTGCCAAAGTTGTTAAATGAACTGCTGCAGTTATTAAGTTAATAACTATGTTATTAAGTGAATCTGGCTTCCCCATTGACTTTCCTTATCAAAAGGTCATAAAAGGGGATCATATGTCCCTGGGACACTGCAGCCATCATAAATATGAACCAGTTGCCAAGGAACTAAATAATGACATGACATGACCATGAGGATGCGGTAACGGTTGTAAATATGAAAAATAGTCTTAAGTCACTTTTTCAGCATGGTTATAACCTTGAATGGTCACTAAATAAACTGTTGTAAATTGAGGTCTACCAGTAGTCTCCTTGAAGTTTATTAATTCTGGGCTACTTCAGAGAGCTTTAGTATGAATTAATGATTGCTTTCAGGATTTTTATTGTATTTTAATCAAAACTGCTTTTACCAGGAATAATTTATTCTTGCTTTATGATTGTTGTGAATTGTCAAGTCTTAAGAGATGTGGAAAGACCAATAAGTAAATATTTATGGAAGTATGGAACATTCTTACTTCTGAAATTAGAATGTCTCCACCCCTTTTAATATTTTGGACTTCCTTGAAGACCTGGTTATGTAATCAGATTTGGGTTTCGGAGGGAACCAGAAATATGCTCAAATGGTTCCTTTGCTAGGTGCTTCTTTTTATCTGCCCTTTGCCTAGGATTGGTATATTTGCTTTAATAATTTTTATTTTAATCAGGATTTTTATATTGCATGTTTTCATTTTAGCAATAACACTTAGACTTATATACTGCTTCACAGTGTTTGACAGTGCTCTCTAAGTGGTTTACAGAGTCAGCATATTTTCCCCAATAATCTGGGTCCTCATTTGTGCCATAATTTGATTGTTGTACATTTCCCAGTATCACTTTTTGTGATGTGGATGGCTGTATAAATTTGACAAATAAGTAAATAAAAAAGCCAAGCCTAAACGTGCTTACTTTTTTTTTTTAAAAAAAGCAGTCAGAGTCAGCCAGCTGCTATTGTCATTTTTGAAACCCAAGGTCAAGCTGACTTTTAATATAGTGGTACAGTATATTGAATATAGTGTGGAGTATTTTTATGTAACTATTTATGCATAACATTCACTTCTTCCTGTGTCACACAGGGAAGACAGTGTCAGAAATATGCTGCAATAACAGAAAGACACAGGGAACCATGAACATCATCTTCTTAGTGCCAAAGGATCATAAAGGAGGAAGTTCTCTGACCCTAAGAAAAGGCAACGAAAGGAACAGGAAACATTTCACAAACATTCACATTATTTGCCATCTGGCAATAAACCATACAAGAATTAATGCTGAAAGACAATTGGAGCTTTTTAGCTACACAAAAAACACATAAGCAGGGTCTCTATTTGGAAAGCCTTCTACCCAGTTGTAGCTGAGATGCGCAGTGTGCAAAAATACTTGTTTTATCTACAGATTCTACAAAGCATAGTAAAAATCACTCTTCAATGAAAATACAACTTACTATTTCTTTAAATTTCCTTACTTGTATTTACGCAATTTATGCCCAACATTTTCATTGCTCCATATATCTTTATGTAGGCTTGCTAAATATACTTTATGGTGGTCTAAAAGCTTGCTTTAAATAGGAATAATTTCATATATATTGTCATTGAGATCTACTCCTAAAGTTAATGTGGTGAACAAGTCAGTAATCAAAACTTAGAGCAGAATTAGTTGTAAGCTCATAGATCACGTAAAAGGCACAAGAGTATTTCACATATGACATAAATATGGTGTTGATGTCAATTAGGCATTAACCTAAATAAAATTAGTTGTCTTGCATAGAGCAGCATCTTGCTAGCACTTTCCAAAGGAGTTTGGCAGAATTTGAACTGCTTCTTAGTCAAGTTCAAAACTGAATGAAGAAATCAAGTGAAACTTAGTGAGGATTCCTCTCTACTGAAATACATCTATTTTAATCTTCCACAATTCTGTTGGAATAACTTTGAAAATATTTATTCCATCTGGAAATTGAGGGAAATGTAATACCAATGTGAGGAGTAAAACTCAACTCCAAAGTTGTTGGAATACAAAAAAAAATATTGAAGCATTTGCAAAATCTGGTGGATTTCCAAGCATACAATCAAGAGAAACCACCCCGGTTACAGATCTCATATATATTTCTATCACTGGCTGCTTATCCATCCGTTCCAGGCCCAGTTGATAGGCCTAGTCTATTCACATACTTTCCGACTTCTATAATCTGGTATCACACCTAAATGTTTAAAGCAGAGGTGGGTTGCTCTTGGTTTTACTACTGGTTCGCTGCGTGTGTGTGTGCACAGTTCAATGTAAATTGTTCTTCGCACATGTGCAGAACAATTTACAGTGAACTGCGCAAGTGCACGCACTACTAAATAACATGCCAGCAATGGCAGCAGTGACTGGGGAACCGGTTCGGAGGCATGGCCAGCCTGGGCCACTGCCAGTTCTGCAACCCAGGCCAAAATACCACTACTGGTTCAGCCGAACCGGGCTGAACCTGGAGCAACCCACCTCTGGTTTAAAGTTATTTACGTCCTTATTGGGTTTGGGCATGATACATTCTCAGCCTTTCCCAAGGTTGGAGGCTTGAGAAAAGCTAAAAATGTTGCAATGTATTAAATGCTCTCCTGCCAGTCCTGGTCTCAGAAAGAGGCCTTTTCTTGAAAGTTAAGGTTTATGGGAAATTATCAGCAATACAACTGAAAAGCAAATTTAAACATGGCTGTACCTTGGATATGTAGTAGTGTAGCTATATGTTAAAATACTAACTCTAGGTAATTTGAACAAAGTATAAACCTTATATAAACTATAAACTATATTATTCATAAACTCTACTGTATGCTAGTCTATATAATGGAAAATTACAACTGATTATATTGTATCTCACACCAACACATGGAAAGGAAAACAAATTGGAGAAACTGATCCAAATTCCTATTATTATTATTATTATTATTATTATTATTATTATTATTTCTTCTTCTTCTTCCTCTTCCTCTTCCTCCTCCTCCTCCTCCTCCTCCTCCTCCTCCTCCTCCTCCTCTTCTTCTTCTTCTTCTTCTTCTTCTTCTTCTATGTCACATCAATAGTAATTTCAATTTACTATAGATTATATTTTCTTTTTTGCTTTTGTTTAGTAGATAAATTCTGGAATGATATGGATCAGCCTTCTGGCCTTTTCACATCTGATGCCTCAATGCAACTGTTTTTCTCCTTTCTCCTCTCTTTTTTCCTCCCCCTCTCTTTAAAAATATCCACAGGTTTTTAAGTGTCTGCACTTAGGGTTTATATTACCATCTGTTTGCGGGGTTATAGCTATTTTTAAACATAACCATCTTGCATGTGAAATCATTTATTATTGGAGATTTGTTTCTAAAAATTATGCATTCAGCATTTACTCATGCTTAAGGAGACATTGCAAGTGCTTTCTGACAAAGAAGAAAGTAGGTCATTATCACTTGAAGTCTAACGGAAATATTTGGCAAACCATCATGTTTTGCTACTGGTTATATATTTTATTTCAGAGAGGAATATTGTCTGCTACACACAGTACTAAAATAGACACATCAGAGGGATAGGCAAAATGTTAAACAACAGACGCATGTAACAAGCTGTGAGTTTAAATGAACAACTGCCATCAAAACAGAACGAAGGAGGAGTGGATAATTAGTTAAACCTTTCTCTTCCAAAAGCTTTCCAGCTCCTCCTCCTACATGTTCTCTACTTCTAACGGAAAATACCTGGAAAACTGATCTCCCCTTGCCATGTGGAAAACAGTCAGAGAAAACCATTTTCAGCTGGGAATGATAGAAGAAAAAGGAAGGTGGAAGGAAAAGAAGATGGAAGGAAAAGAAAATGATGGAAGGAAACCTTGTTGGTTTGTTTGCTGAAGCAATAATAATAATTTGAAATTATTCGAAATCTGGATTTAAGATTAATTTTCTGCAACACTTGCCATAATACGGGAATGGTATAGTCTCCCAGAATAAGTGATCTAACACAAAAACTTGCCAATGTGTTAGTTGGATGAGCAACAGACTCACACTCACAGGTGTTTACCAATAGTTGCAACCAGGGATGGGTTTCAGCAGCCACTACTGCCAGTTCGCTCATGGGCACACTTGATGTGCGTGCATGCGCAGTACAATAAAAATTGTTCTGTGCGTGCACAGAACCTAAAAACAAGATGGTGGTGCCTATGGCACAACCCAGAGAATTGGTCAAGGGTGTGGCAGGCCTGCATTGCTGCCAATTCCAGTGACCCAGGCCGCCAAACCACTACTAGTTCAGCCGAACCAGTCCGAACCAGTAGGAACCCACCACTGGTTGCAACCGTAGAATGAAATCCTCATCCACCTTTTTTTACATGCATCACAAGACTCTTGAAAGGAGCAGAGCTTTGATCATGTGATCAAGAATGCCGTTTGAACTCTGCACAGATGCCCCACTCACACTTGCTTTCTATGAAACTGCATTGCTCTAAGGGGTGAAAGGATTGAATATGGATTTCATTTTATTGTACTCTTTCTCTTTAAAAAAAAGATACTTGAGTAGCTCTTACAAAACCAGGGGGTGGCAGAGTTAAATTGTTTGTCCTCACCCCATTTTTCTTTCTTTTTTCCCAGACTCAAAATTATTATTATAGCCTTTTTATTCTTGAAGGCTTCACGCAGTATGCAATTGGACTGGCATCTTAATGTTTCAGCCTCATGCATATAAGAAAATGTCCCTCACTCAGGCATGGCCATACAATTTTCTCCTGGGAGCTGTCAACGCAGAACATTTTCAACAAATGTATACATAAGAATGAATTGATTTATATGAATAATTCTCCAAATCATAAACTATTTATGGCTTTTGAATTATAACTTAAGGTTTGTAACCTGCAAAGTCCGTGTGTGGCTCTATAAATAATCACAAGTACAGAGAATATTAGGTTAAATACCACATTTTAAAATTCAATTTATTTTTGTCATCAACTATTTTGCTTTCCTTTTGTGTTTTGTTTGGGTTAAATCTGGTATTTGCATCATGGGAAGCATTGACTTTAATGAAGGATTGTCACTCTTTTATCCAAAATCTTCAGAATTTACATAACTGTAGCTGCACATACTATATTATGCCAGTATTTGCATAATAAAAGTGGTTACCTGCAGTAGTGGTGACCATTGTCCTGAATCCCTAAGCCTTTTCCAACAGCAAGATGGTGGTCATGAATAATAGACAGTGTGCCATTGAGAAAACTATATTCATAATTCTGAATAAATGATGAATTTCTATTTATCAAAGCATTGAAACAAAAGAAAATACAGGTCAGTAAGCTCCATTTGGATCAAAGAAAAATGAACCTGAATAAAAGGTTGCAAAAATGATGCAACCAGATGCAAAAATAACAACAATAACCCTCTGATTGTGATTGGTATATTTTATATTTCAGAAAAAAATTTTCTCTTTAAACTAAAATAATATCTGGATACTACTTGAACTTTCACCCCAGCTACAAATCTTTCATATCAGGGTTTGATCTTTCACTTGATCGTTCAACTCATCTGCCTCAGAGTTCTTAGGATATTTTATGCTTTCTTTGGAAGGAAAATGATCTAGTAAATAAATCCAAAGATCAAATAACAACCTAGCGATGTTATAAGGATTCAAACAAACATTATATATGCAGAGATGGGTTCTTACCTATTCGGTCTGGTTCGGCTGAATAGGTAGTAACTCCAGGGGACATGTGACCATACCGGTTCTATGATCAGTGGCGCCATCTTGATTTTCTGTTCTGCACATGCACAGAACAATATTCATTTTTAAAATGTAATTTTTATTCCTTTTTAAATGTGCGCATGTGCAGATCACTTTAAACAAAAATGCTTGCACACACACGAACTGGTAGTAATGGCGGCCGGAACCCACCCCTGTATATATGGGAAGGTTTTAAACACCAACATTGATCATAAACACCATGCAGATATGAAGAAATGATGGACACTGTGGATATTTCTATGGAAGTGCATTTACATCTGCTAATCAATCTCTGTTTCAACCCAGAGGAACTCAAGGGCATTTGGGCCTTCCTCCATGGGCCTTAATCCAAATTAGAGCATTAGTGTAGCCAAGGAAGCTCAGAATTTGCATCCGTAAGCTCTTGACTTTCTTATAGAGCAATCAACTTTGCCTTTTTGATCTGACAGCTGTTCTTCTTCTGATTAGAATATTCATTTCTGCTTTCCCATTAACAATCTACTCTAATTAGTCTGGAATTTTAAGAAGGTGCATATTTGTCCGATGGTTTTCTTTTACCATTCTTATTAGAAAAGCTTTTATCACACCTGTTAGTCTTGATAAGAAATCCTTACAGCTCCAGGAAATATGCAGGTCACCAACATCCCAGTACAGTAGTTAAATATCTAGATGGTAGCTTAAAGCAATTCATCATGTTTTCTTAGCAATCACATTGATCTCACACGTCATTTAGGGCTTAATGATGATTAAGAATATTTAATGAAATTTAACTTACTTTGATAAATTGACCTTACATGTCCTGGAACTAGTGTTTTATACTTCTGAAAGTTCAACTAAGACCTACAGAGATTTAAAAAAAAATTCTTTCAGGATTAATTTGAACTGTTGCACTAGAAACTAATCACAATTCCCAGGCCTTTTTTATCCCTTATTTAGGATAAATATTCAAACATTAGGAAAAGAGTAATTCATACAATATTTAAAATGCAGTTAAAATAAAAAAGTTATATAAAAACAACAGCAGCTAAAATATAGCTCTTTATGAGAATTAAGTGAAAAACCTAAGCAAATAAAAAAAAGGATTATGATGATTTGGGAAGGGATATAAAAATGTCAAAAGCATTTTCCAACCACTTTTTGAAAAACCCTAATCCTGATTCTGGTTGATCACACAACTTTCCTGGAAAATCAGAATGCAATACTGTTAAAGCTCAGGGACAAGCCATAAACCATTTATGGCTGTATAGCTGAAATCTGCAGACAAAAGTGAATTAAGAAATGAGTAAATAGCCACTAGTGCAGCCAGCCCAGTTCTAATAAGTACTGATGTAATGAAAACAGTAATGAAATTCTCTTCTTATTCCTATGGGAAGTAAGTGTCTTCCTTGAACTTTGGTTCTCAACCAGAGAACTGGGAGTTTGAGGGTTCTACACTGTATCTTAAATATTCCTGATACTATAATTTTCTGAACAGAAAGCTCTGATATATCTAGGATCTGCTAATGCCACTCTTCCAGTTTAGGAGTCACAGCTTCAAGTTAGAATAGAATAGATTAGAATAGAATAACAGAGTTGGAAGGGACCTTGGAGGTCTTCTAGTCTAATTCCCTGCCTAGGCAGAAAATCCTACACCACTTCAAACAAATGGTTATCTAACATCTTCTTAAAGACTTCAAGTGTTGGAGCATTCACAACTTCTGGAGACAAGTTGTTCCACTGATTAATTGTTCTAACTATCAAGAATTTCTCCTCAGTTTTAAGTTGCTTCTGTCAATTAGTTTCTACCCATTGCTTCTTGTTCTACCCTCAGATGCTTTGGAGAATAGTTTGACCCCCTCTTCTTTGTGGCAACCCTGAGATATCTCTCCTAGTTCTTCTTTTCATTAAACTAGACATACTCAATTTCTGCAAACATTCTTCATATGTTTTAGCCTCCAGTCCCCTCATCATCTTTGTTGCTCTTCGCTGCACTCTTTCTAGAGTTTCCACATCTATTTTACATCGTGGTGACCAAAACTGAAGGCAGCATTCAGTAACTGAATGCAGTTAGGAATGGAAAAGTCTGTAATGGCCACTGTTCAGGCTAACATATTTGACAGAGTCAAAAATAAACACCCACACATTAGGAGGGGAAGGATGGAAAGAAGGGTGAAAAATGTCTTTGTATAAAATATAATTGAAAATTAAAAAATGGATTCTGCTGTGAATGGTAAGAAGAATAGAAATATGAAAAAAAGAAAGATGAATAAGCAAATTAATGGAAAATCAAGGGAGAATGGATCAAGTGAAAATGAAAAGGTGATGAATAAAACAATGACAACAATTCAGCTGTGCTCAAACACATCACCATATGCTGAAGCATTCAGGAAGAGAAGTTGGATACATATTAAAATATGCTTTGTTTGAATGATCTGTGATTTCATAACATGAAAAATTACTTCCAGACATTTATAGAGTCTTAAGTTCCTCAATAAAATTCTGTTTATTTGCCAGTTGTGTTTAATTGGCCTCTTAGTATACATCAAGACATTTGTCTTTTGGCAATTAATACTCAACAATTCTTTTGAGCAATAGGTGGTAAGAGTCTGTGATACTCTCCTTGGACTAATTTGAGCCATGAAAAGTATCATCACATAACTCTCATTTAAAAATAATTAAATTTATTACTTTAATGTAATCCTCCACCAATTCAGGAGGATAAAAGTTCACATGATCAAGCATAGCATTAATATACAAATTAAATAGAAAAGGGTCTCCTAAATACTATTATTTCATTCTGTCTGGATTTTACATAACTATTTGTCATAAATAGGAATGATCATACAGTTTGTAAAGTAGCAGTAATAGTCATCAATTTACATCAGAAATCTCAAACCTGTGGCCCATGGATTGCAGGAGGCTGTCATGCAAACAGGCAGGCAGGGAGAGAAAGAAGAATGTTAGTGTTGGAATGGTAACCAGCCTATCATAAGATCAAATATGGAAAATAACATAGAACCTGACTATATCAGAGAGGTCAGTCCCTTTTGAGCAGAAAGTATGAATCGTGAACAATGTTACCAATGATTTTTTACAATATGATTATAGAAAAAGTCATGATAGAGTTATATGCTGATTCAAAATCATGATCACTGAAAGAATTTTCACCAGAATAACAAGAAAAAAGAGTAGAAGATACTCAATTTCATTTTAACAGAAAAACAGAATTGGAAAGGATTTTGGAGCTCTTCTAGTCCAACTGTCTGTTCAAGTAGAGAACACTATACCATTTCAGAAAAATGGATACCCAATTTCTTCTTGAAAACCTCCAGTGTTGGAGCATCCATAACTTCTGGAGACAAGTTGTTCCACTGGTTTATTGTTTTCTTACTTCTAGATTATTCTCTTCTTGATTAGTGTCCATCCATTGTTTCTTGTCCTGTTTTCAGGTGTTTTGGAAAATAGGTTAACTCCCTTCTTCTTTGTGACAGCCCCTTAGATATTGGAACACTCTTATCATATATCTTTTCATTATAGACATACCCAATTCCTGCAACCTTTCTTCATATGTTTTAGTTTCCAGACCCCTAATCATCTTTGTTACTCTTCTCTGCACTCTTTCTGGAGTCTCTTTATCAGACTAGGAAAAACTAGGGAAGCATACAAGAAAAAGCCAAAGGAATTATGAAAGAAACATATAATTCTTTCTCAGCAAGGGGAAAATAATTACGGGCAACTCCCAAATGTGTTATTCTAGATTTAAACATTCTAGATATGAACTTGGGAAAAAGTGTCATATCAATCTAATAATAAAACCAGTTACTGTTTTTTGTTAATGAAAAGTTGCCAGATAAGTGGCCAAAGAAAAAAGCTTTGTTTTGCAATTCTTGTACAGTTAATGTTTGTTGACATAATTCTATGATATTAATATTTTTTTGACTTTTGATTCATTAGAGACTTTTGTATTACTGTATGAAAAAGCTTCAGTAGGGTGGCTTCAAACTAATGATTGCAGCAATTTGAGTTTGACATCTCAATACCCCATTAAGTCAAAAAAGTTAACAAAAGCTACATAAAGGATTGATTTTTATAAATAGGAATAATTGTTGCTAAATGCTAATCCTTAGAAATAATCTCTGAATGAGAAGTAAAAAAGAACAGCAACCAACAAGGTTCACCATTCAGTATTAACCTTAATCAACTCTGGGGGATGATTCAGTTACATGATTTCTTACGTTCCTGATTGAGTAACATCCCCAAAGTGTACTTCAATATCTAATCTTGACACAGCAGTGAAATAACAACCAGTTTTGCTACTAAAAATTAATTGAAGGTTTCAGTATGCTTGTAATAGGCCAGTGGCAAGTTCAGACAGGATAATGTAACAGCCTTCCTTTTAAAAGAAATACTTTATTTTGAAATAAAATGAGGAGTTTAGGCAATTAAAAATGAAGATTATGCATAGTTAATCACACAGATTATGCTAATCATGCAGAATAATCAATAATTAAGAGAGTGAATAAAAAAAGTATTCATTGTCTGCTGTCCTTAGTAAATCAAGGGCAAGGAGTCTATCCGACAGAGTTTTAGGAGCTTTGCTTTCATTAGGTAATTAAGAGGTAGTCGGGTTTATTTTTAATGCAGAAAGAGAATGTTGGGAAAAAGGAATACCTCCTTCACTTTTTATGAGGAAAAGCAGGCCTATGAGTCTTGGATATGGAATGGATAAAATCACCTTCAAGCTCCCACTTTAGTTTTATCAAGCTAGATTTGATAAATTAGATCAGACTTTGGGTTTCCAGAGTCTAATGTCACTAGATGTATCTCCTTCTGTCGTCTCTGCTGGGCATCCAAATTTTGCAGCCCAATTTGATTGCCTCAGAAAAGACATGATTTATTAACAGCTCATAATTCTTTAGAAATCTTCAGTTTTATGACTGCAATGATACAGTTTTTCTTGTCAAGTTTCTGCTTCCTCTTAGACACATTAGGGAACATTATTATTTTTGTTTCTAACTATAATCGTGGTGCACCAGTGATGGGAGTCAAACATTTTTACTACCGGTTCTGTAGGCGTGGCTTGGTGGGTGTGGCATGGATTGGTGGGCAAGGCTTGGAGAAGGATACTGTAAAATCTCCATTCCCTCCCCACTCCAGGGGAAGGATACTGAAAAATCCCCATTTCCTCCTGATCATCTGGGATTCGGGAGGCAGAGAATAGATGGGGGCAGGGCCAGTTAGAGATGGTATTTACAAGTTCTCCAAACTACTCAAAATTTCTACTACTGGTTCTCCAGAACTGGTCACAACCTGCTGAATACCACCTCTGGTCCACACCTTACCTCCTGATTTCATTGGATTCTGTACTGTTTGCAAAGTTCTGGTTGTCTACCACCCTCATACTATTTTGGTTGCAAGAACCTTAAAAATGATTTCCCAGAGTCAGGTGTCAAAAGAAAATGCACTCTGAAGTTTCTCTTCAAATTTCTTTCAGTAGTTACAACAGCATGGGAATGGGGTGTCCTTCCTCCTCCTTTCCATGTTTAAAAAAATCAGGAAAAAGTACAGCCCCTATTTAATGGAAAGGAAGGAGTGACAACTTTTACTGTATCATAAACCTCAACAATATTTTCCCCCCTGGGAGTGGGGTGTCCTTCCTCCTCCTTTCCATGTTTAAAAAAATCAGGAAAAAGTACAGCCCCTATTTAATGGAAAGGAAGGAGTGACAACTTTTACTGTATCATAAACCTCAACAATATTTCCCCCCCTCTGGACATTATACTGTAAGCTCACTTCTGATATAAGATAAGTACAGTACAGTACAATATAAGATATGCAAAAATCTGGCAATTTTGAATTTTCACTGGCACACGATGCTTGCAGAAAACAAAGATGCTCCTAAACAGACCTTGTTGGCTTTCTCACTTTGAAAACTTTATGAAACTGTTGTCAAATCATTTTAAACATATGCCCAAAGCCTCCTTTAAGTCTGCTTTTGTTTCATAACTTGGAAAAATAAATTTCATGCACAGTATAATA
Source organism: Thamnophis elegans (assembly GCF_009769535.1). Taxonomy (NCBI): domain Eukaryota; kingdom Metazoa; phylum Chordata; class Lepidosauria; order Squamata; family Natricidae; genus Thamnophis; species Thamnophis elegans. The sequence goes on from NC_045543.1 coordinate 86,058,690, forward strand.
AACATAAAAATGAGAAAGAGGAAGCAGAAACTCGAGAAGAAAAACTATATCATTGCAGTCATAAAACTGAACATTTCTAGAGAATTATGAGCTATCAATAAATCATGACTTTTCTGCATTTTGGGTTGTAACCTTAGTAACTATGTATCCATAGTAACATTGATCTCTTTAAAAAATATTGTAATCAAAGTCTTTTGATTAAATTCTGATTTCAGCATCCAAGTTACATTTTGTATTTCTACATTTTTCACATACTGTTATTCACACCTTGACAAGTCTTTATATAACTTTATCTGTTTTGGGAGGTTTTTTAATCTTCCTTTAAATAAATGTTAATATATTCTATTAAATATATGGCTTTAGGAAATTTTTGAAACCTTCATGTTGCTTGGTACAACAGTTGCTAAAACTGAGTAGCTACACTGAATTATGTTTTGGGTATGCATTTAATATTTGAATATCATTTATACTCTGCCTTTCAGCCTAAAACAGGTAAGAGTATAATGTTTCATTCTTTAAAAAAATGAAATTAGGATTTTCTAGACCCTGTGTTGAATTTAAAGTTATTTTCTCCTGTAGATTCCTCAAATCTGTCCAAGGGAGTTTACTATTTTTTCAGCAAATTCCAAATTTGATTTATATGTGAAGATATTTATCACTTACCAAAGAGCAAAGCTCACAGACAAGATTATATCAGATTCACATTCGTAATGAGAAAGTGATTCTAAACATTTACTGAATTTTAAATATCAATCCATCAGTCATTCAACTTTTCACCTCCCGGTAATAAAATGAATGTAGCCACTTTCTTTTGCAGATGCAATCTGACATTATGAAGTAAATAAATACGAAGAAATAATAAGAAATCATTTCTCAATAAACAAGACTCAGATTCTGACATAGTCATTTTATATGTCATGTAGTCCACTGATTAAAGATATATGTAAATACATGAGTTAGATTGACAATTTGGCAATGCATAATTTTTAAAACTGTCCTTGGTATAGAAAAGAATTAACATCTGTAACACATAACTCCTGTGCTATTTACTAAACAATATATATATATATATATATATATATATATATATGGAAAATTCAATACATAAGCCTTGTCCCCTCCGATAGCCTCTTCTACGAATATTAATGCTTCTATTTGAGGGAAACAATTTCAAATTTATCCATGAGTCTTAATTCTCATAAAGGTTAATTCAAAAATGTTGGCATAAAGATCACTCTTAAAGTCCCTGCATTTATTATCAATTACTTTATAATGTATGATGAACATTTTTCCCCATAGCTAATCTTTTTCCTAATACCAGAAGTAATTATGATAAAACTTCAGTGTAAGCTGGTTTGGTACCTCTTCGCCTTTCATTCTTATTATAATCCTTTATCCTTGTTACCCTCTTAGCACTACCTTCATTTTTGGTCGGACTTAAAATAATGGATAAGGTCCATGGTGGATAGAAAATTTTTTAAAACTAGGAACAATGTTGGTGATACTTAAAGTTTTGGGAATAATCTAAGCTTATAATACACTTCAGTAAAATGTCATACAGCTTTACAGGCTGTATATTCTTTTTCACAAAAATAATATGCCTGAGCTTCTTTTATCTGGCAGTTAATATGGAAGCCTCTTCTCTCCACCTGCCAATCTATTATTTTTATGTAGCACATAAGTTATCCTCTCTATATAGGATACAGGCAAAGGAATAACTAGAAAAATCCAGAATTTGTATTCTTGATCATACAAAACAAACAAAAGACAAAAAACAAAAAAAGAATTTAAAAAATCATGATCATGGTAACAAGTAGCATACTGATTGCAACTGAGATAATTGCTCTGAAGTAACAGTTGATGCAAATTGGTGGAATTTGCCAGGAGAAGTATGAAGCTTAATACTTCAATGCCAAGAACCTGAGATTATAAGAAGAAGTTAGAAGTCAGTGTAACATGTGGACATGACAAATACACTATATTGCCAAAAGTGCCTTTTTTCGCATATGAACTTACTGTAAGTGACATCCCATTCCTAATCCATAGGGCTCAATATGATGTCGGTCCACCCTTTGCAGCTATAACAGCTTCAACTCTTCTGGGAAGGCTGTCCACAAGGTTTAGGAATGTGTTTATGGGAATTTTTGGCCATTCTTCCAGAAGTGCATTTGTGAGGTGACACACTGATATTGGACAAGTTTATGTGGCCTACGACTTCGTGGATGAGTTGCTGTCTTTTCCAAACACTTCCATGTTCTTATAATACAGCTGACAGTTGACTGTGGAATATTTTGGAGTGAGGAAATTTCACGACTGGATTTGTTGCACAGGTGGCATCCTATCACAGTTCCAAGCTGGAATTTACTGAGCTCCTGAGAGCGACCCATTCTTTCACAAATGTTTGTAAAAACAGTCTGCATGCCTAGGTACTTGATTTTATACACCTGTGGCCATGGAAGTGATTCTGATTATTTAGATGGGTGAATACTTTTGGCAATATAGTGTATATGGCAATTAAGGGAAAGACAAAGTATTTAGACCATTAGACAATATGAAGCCAGTGAATACATTAGAATGTGTTATCTCAGGATGTGAAAAAATGTTCTAGAAGTAAAGAGGCAAAAACAGAGTTTGGAAAAATATATATTAAAAAGTGGAGCTTCTCTGCAAGTAACATGAGAAATTTAAGACTGCAGCAAAATAAAAAGAATAGATCAGCAATATTTGGCCAGCCAAGGAGTATGAGAATGACAATTCCTTGTAGAAAGTATGGAAGATGACCAGGACTGAGTTACGTCAGATCCATTATGAAAGTAATAAGGGTATAAATACCTCCAGTCCAAAACAAGCAGAGAATATGTGAAAGAGGATCAGACAGACCCAAAGAGGTCCTGGAAATTTCATCACAATCAAATGCTAAGAATTTTGAAAGAAGAATATGAGAAGGCAGGTATAGCTACTTTCTTTGAGGAATTTAAAGATCATTGGGAGAAATAAAAAAGAATGGAGAATTGATTTATCTGATCAAGGTTAAAATAATGAGTTGCTACTTTTGGTATATTTAATAGCTGCTTGATTGGGAATGGATGATAATGGTTATTCCTGGTAATGTTTAATTGCTTTTTGACTAGGACTGAAGCAAGGAAATAGGAGATTATTGAATGAATTGAACAAAGGAAGTGATATTGTAGGGCCTTCACAGTCAGGTGATGCTTCATTTGTGACCACATCACTTAGTGACAAAGTTGTCAGTCCACATTGTGGTCACTAGGCAAGAGCAGTCTGCATTTGTACTTCTTCACTGCCACTCTTCACTGGTAGGAACATGGCACCATGCTTTGTTTAAAATAGTTGCAACTTCATACTGTGACTAAGGTTCCACCCACAGGCTGAGAAGACATTACCAGATATATAAAAAAATTAAAGATACCCAGGAAGTACAGGAATAAGAGGTACACACTGAGTTATGATAATAAAGACATGAAAAGTTTAAACTAGTTTATCTTTGACCTTGTTACAGACAGGACTTGTAATGTAGTCAATATGCTTCTTCTTAGATATGAAGGTGAGGAAGGGTATACAGTATAGCATAGCCAATTGTATGAAAGGTGCTTTTTCAAAAGGCAAGTGGACTTGCTTTTTCCTTAAAGATATTTTGCTTCTCATTGAAGAAGCTTCTTTCATCTGAGAAGCAAAACATCTTCAAGGAAAAACCAAGTCCAATTCCCTTTTTAAAAAGTTATCCATGACCTGGATAACTGAAGATGTCCGTAGACAACTTTATGAAACTCTTATGACTAAGTTGGAGGAGAATGTCACCCACCTGAGAATAGGACATTATATTGGGGGATTTTATAGACATTTAGGAAAGGAGAAGTACTTTCCAACCTTCACTTATTGTCTCAATAAAGGCAGCTTTTCTCATGGAGCAGGCTGAGAGGAACCTGGGTTTCTTTGAAGCAAAGTCAGAGGAGCATTCATTGACCTTTAAAAGTAAAGCAGCTTTGAGGGAGTGTTTCAATCAAAGATTCATCAAAGCAAAGCATTCATTCAAAGTTTCTTATAGCCCCAATAAATAGTAATAATTGGCATTCTAAGGCAACTGGGAAAGAGAACCAATGAATACCATATTTCATCTCCTCCTGATATTGTTAAGTATTTGTTGTTTTGTTTCAAGAATACCACAAAGCAAGCAACTTTTTACATTTGATTTCTTTGGTTCCAAATCAACTGAGAGTGATTGATAAGAAGAAATAATTATCTTAGCACCCTTGAAAATTAATTCAACCTTGAAAATGGCTTTTATTAGATTATGCACAGAGAACCAAGTAATTCCCTGTAAAGGTAATTTTATAATTTGGAATATATATAGCCATTATTTTTAATGTTGCCTTTTTATTACATTTGTATTGCAATTTGTGCTGATAAATAATACACACTCACGCACACATGAAAAAAAAATTAGGAGTAGCAGAAACTTTGATCACTAAGCTTTGTATGAGTTCAATGTTCTTATGTAAACCTTTCTGATATTTTAGAAAAGGCGGCACGAGGTTTTTAGTATTCCCAAGTATAATAGTTGAGTAAAATAATCAACATTCACAAATTTATTAATGCTGTGATCTTTTGAGAAATTAGGGCATTTTTGTCTTGAGCCCATGATAGCGCAGCAGTCCTTGGAAAGGTTGCTCTATCTTTTGTAGCAAAAAACAATTCTGCTAACCTAAATTTCAGTAAAATGATTTTTATCTAAAGGGGAATTCCTGCTCTATTAAAAAAATTGAAGTTAAACATATTTTTCTCTTATCTCATAATTGCTAGATGTATTTTGTAGGCAGGAAAGACACTGTCTATCACATTCATTCTCAGAGGACAGAGTTCTTAATAATAACATCAGATTTATAGTTCTGCTTTCTCCACTTGGCTAAGGAACATTTGTAGCCAATATTTTTCCAACATGTGAGCATTTGTCCAAGAATCAAGAATCAGGTGGTATCAACTTCTCTATCATTTGGAGATGTTCATACAGTTCAAACTTTATTCTAGAAAGTTCCAGTTTCTTCAAGGAAATAAAACTGTCTTGGGTGATAATTTAAATAGAAAACATAAAAGTGAATGGGATGAGTGAATCTTATTACGTGAGACTAGAGAGATTAAAACATTGAAGAGCAACCAAAGATGAAAAATGAAATCTCTGGATTCAGATAGACCAGTATTTGTTCTGTAGCTCATATTTGACTTCTATTATGTAAACACTTGTTTTGAAAACTCTGTCCATTAAAAAAATGAAATGGGTGTTCTGTAACTAACCTGCATTGCAACTATTTTGGAGTCTTTGACTTAAAGAAAAAAACCTACTTTTATATATATCATTATTTCATTAAGCTTGCTTCCCTGAAAATGATTATAGGAGTTCTAAATGCAGTAATCAGATGTAGTTACATTGTAGTCTATTGTAAAATACCATACACAATTGAATTCTTCAGGTGAAAATAATAATTTTTATTTGAGTCAACAAAGCCCAGAAATCTATATTGTTCTACTCAACCACTGTATTTACTTGGAACATTGTAATCTCCCTTTAGTCTTTAAAAACTGCTTGGAGTATTTAGGTGCAATTAAGAGGCAAAAACATATTATTCAATTAGCTAATTTCTATCCGCCATGGAGAAGGATCTAAAACAAATCAATGCTATTGCTGTTAAAATCTAGAAAAACACAGGATTCATCTTTTTCATTTTTAGTCACATACTAAAACTCTGTCTGTTTGTAACCTTCAATTAGGCTAAATGATGAATCATAGCACAAAAATGTTGGAATCAAGGTATCTCTAATCTGTTAATTTAAAAATATGCACATTACTATAATTTAAATTTCAGAAATTTTCATACCAGTTGTATTCTCAAACTTGTGGCTGCTGCAACATCACCACAATCAGCCATTGTCCTTATTACTGACTCTTCTTGCCATTTAGCATTCTGGGCACACTCATATGTACATAGTATTTCATATTTCACAGCATAAGTTCTAGTATCTTTAACACAGTATTATCTTTACCATACAATAACAAGTTAATATACCAAGCTATGATTAAAGTGTTCAAGATTACATATCATTAATATTATTTTTAGTAAGGCAGCCTGACTTTTTCATGTACAATCTTCAGTGCCTAAAAGAAATATCCCATCCAGAAATGGAGGAAATGCAACACAAAGACTTTATAAATCAGGACACTATTTTCCTAGATTGAGAACATAGTATTCAATATAGAGTTTATATTAATATAAACCTAATAAGAGCACTGTTGCTACCAAAACTACATATTGAGGATAAACCATTACACCTAGGATGTAATCACTGGGAAACTACTGAGAAAGTCACTTTGAACTCCACAAAGTTTAAGGGAGAGGAGATCTGAAGAAAATATTAAGAAACAATTATATTGGAGAAATAAATTAGTAGGTATTTGAATATTTAGCATTGGATGTATCAACTATATTAACTTTTTATAAGCATTAATTAACATAGCATACATTTACTGAAGCTATAAATAAAATATTGGTGAAGAAACTGTATATCAAAAAAGAGAACATTTGTAGCTCATAGTTGAAATCAGAAGTCCTTTGTGTTCTTTATTACAGATGTTTCATTACCCATCTGTTTTCTTGCAGATGTTTCATTACCCAAACTAGGTAATATCATTTGGGCTGATGATGTTATCTAATTTAGATAATGAAACATCTACAAGAAAACAACCAAGATCCGAAAGAATCAAGGATCCTCAAGCTGTACATTGTTACTCAGTTATTTGCCTTCCTAGATGTATTAAAGCAGGGGTGTCAAACTCATGGCCCATTAGCTAGATACATCACAAGCTGGCCATGCCACCCCGGTTAGGGAAGGGGAAAAAGTCATGAACTGCCGCGAGTTTGACTCCCCTGGGCTAAAACAAATGTCTTTCTCATATCTACCCTAAAACATAATGGATAAATGGAATAAATGAGTAATTGGGATAAGAATTTAAAAATACTTAATATCCAACATTCAGACAATAATCTCACCTGAGTTTTTAGACATTTGTGCACACAAACCTGGCCATCTAACTTATTTCAGACATCTACATAACAAATACATAATGAACATTGACATATCTTGATTTGTTGAATGGATTGCCATTTCCTACTCAAATATTCTGGCCCTTTTAAGAAGTCTGGAACACTTTACTCTCTATTAGGGTGTTTATTTTATATAGCAATTACAATTAAGGGGAGAGAATTGGTGCAGCTGAAAAGTGTTTGCATATGGGAGACAGCCAATGAAATTTTTATGTGTAGGCCTTGCAACAGCTGTGCATTACAGCAGGTTTACCTCTTCCTGCTGTTTCATACTTTCCATTCACTGAAGAGGATAACTGGAGTACAAAAGCAAGCAAGCCTCTTTTTTTTAAAAAGCAAAACTTTTATTTTATCAGCATTTCATTATAGAAGCCGGTTTGAGAGCCAGTTTAAAGGTTCTAGCAGTTTAAGCACTAAGCTATAAAGTAAGAGACCATGAGTTCAAGACTCACCTTAGCCATAAAGCCAGCTGGGTGACTTAGGATCAGTCACTCTCTCTCAGCCCACCTCATCTCACAGGTTTGTTCTTGTAGAGATAATAGGAGGAAGGTATGTTTGCCACCTTGAGTTTGCTGTAAAAATAATGTGGGTACAAATAAATATGAGGATGGAGTACAGAATAGTATACTTTGCTTTTTTTGTGTGGGAACACATGTACTTTGTCTCTGCTGTCTCTCTATATAGAGTATATACACAAACATATATATGCATACTAGTGACGTGCAGTCAGGGGAGGCAGGGGAGGCAGGGGAGGCAGGGGAGGCAGGGCCTTACCACTGTCATCATGAAAAGAAAAGAAAAATTAAAAGGAAAAAGGGTGAGGTAGTTGCTGCCAGAGTCACAGTGGATGACTTTGCTTAGTGCTTAACTGTTTAAAAAAGACTCTAAAAAGTTACCTCTACAGGAGGAGGTGAGAGAACCACATTCCTCATTTAGTCTATATTTATGATCACTTGAGCAGAGTTAAGCAAGGGTTAAAAGGCGAAAAATTACTTATGTAGATGAGGCATGTGGTTCTCTCGCCTCCTCCTGTAGAGGGCACTTTTTTAGAGACTTTTTTTAAACAGTTAAGCAGAATCATCCATTGGAGGCTCTGGCAGCAGCTAATCCAGCCTGACTTCAGCAGCTCTTGCCTTTTTCTTTTTAGATTTTTACATTTTCATCATGGCAGACAAGAGCAGAGTTGAAATCTTCTGTGACACAGCTGGAAAAGGTATGTGAGTCAGATGGAGGGAGGGGGGAGGAATTCAAAATTAATGTAATTTGTAAGTAATTGTATTATTGTAAGTAATTTGTGTGTGTGTGTGTGTGTTTTACCTGCCTCTGCTAGCACTTTATTTCCCAGCCCCGGAGCACATTTCCGCGGTTGGCCAAGCTGCTGCTCTCCCCGCAAAAGGCAGCCTCACCGCCGCCTCTCTCTATTCCTTTTGCCCGCTGTCGGTTAAGAACAAAGCCCACGGTGGGGAAGCTGCTTGTTTGTCTGTCTGGGATTCTTTGGAGTGTGTGTGTGTGTGTGTGTGTGTGTGTGTGTGTGTGTGTTGGACATACCGCTGGAGCAGCCAAAAGCCTCTTTCTTGACAGCACTTTCAAGAAAAGCCGCTTTCTTTCTTTTTGCCTCACCAGCCATAAACCTCACCGCACGTCACTGATGCATACACATATATTCAAATATTCAGATTTTTACAACTTGGTATACATTTAAAGGTTGAATTTGAGTTCTAGAATCTATAGCTAAAAGCACCAAAGTTCATATATTGTCAGTATTGAAACTCTGGCATGTTAAATAGCGAGTAATCGCATAATAGTTTTCCTTCCTTCCTTGCTTGCTTCTTTCTTTATTTCCTTGTTTCCATAGTTTCTTTTTGCTTGTCTTCCCATTTTTACAAAGAACCACTGATAATTTTCACCTCTGCTTCATTAGAAAAAGTGAGACATAGAACTCTCAACTTCTAATTTTATACATATAATCTGAAAATCAGAGTTACCAATTAAAAATCTACAATAAAAATATCCAAGTGTGCCCTCACTTCTTTAATTGCTTAACTAGAATAGGCCACCTTTTGTAGCATTATACTTTTTGTCAGTTTAGAGCAGAACAATTCCTTATAAGTGGCAAAAGAGAGCCTTAGTCACTAAAAGATGAGTAAAATCTCATCAGGAGTTCCCTGTCAAGAGGTACTTCACTGTGTCACTGCATAATAAGTAATGTAAGTGGAACTTTAAACCTTACCCATATTTTTAGACAATTTTTGATGGCTAAAGGTTCAATTTAAGTAATGAATAGTTTAGCATTTCTGAAGTGACTCAAGAAATACTAGTTCTATCAATTAACTATGGGTACAGTTTGATGAATATTGTCTTGTTTTCTCATGCAAACTTCCATAATCGGGAAATATATTCATACTAACAGTAAACAGACTTAATTGGCTATGTATGATGTAGGAAAAATGTTGAGTTAATCAAAATTATCCAGATTAGTTCAATATTTGGCTGAACATAATGTATGTGTGTATGTGAGTAGAACCAAAGCCATTAAGTATGGTGATTTGGTGTTTGGTGATTTCCATTTCTGGAGGGTATATGAAATGTCATTGTAAGGATGAAGATGAAGGGATAGTATTGAAGCTCAAAACTGATAAAAACATTGTCTCTTTAAAAAAAATAAGTTTAAAATTCCAGATGAATTTCAAACTTAGATACTAAAGGAACTAGTTAATTATTGGATTGAACATTTATGTACTTGGGAATTGGATATGGGACGCAAATTACAAGATGTGTGTGATATTATCATGCAGTGACTTAGCTACTTGAATGAGACATCAGGATGCAGGTATGACAGCATCTGTGTTATGACATCATAGTATATACTAATACATTACCATTTTGGCATTATTGTGATTGGCTTCAGGTGATGTTGCTTATGTATTGTCTTTGAAAAGTCCTGGTGAGTGCGTGAAGTGTCAGATGACTGAAGGAAAGCAAATAAGATTCCTATCTTCAGAATCTGATGAAGAATATCCTGCAAACTATAAACTTCTTATCTGGGAAGACTGTAGACTAGATCATAAAGACAACCATCTGCAAACACCCTGAGGGTAGTTCAATAATTGCAATAAATCATCATGGATTTATAAAGAATAAATCTAGCCGACTGAGGTTGCTTCATTTTTTGATTGAGTAACTTCCTTAATAGATTGTGAGAATGTTGTATTGACAAAGCATTTGGCAAAATACTCCATGGCATTCTGATTAGCAAGTGAGAGAAGACTGGCGGAATGGCATGACAATTATGTAAATACATAACTGACTCAAAAATCAAGGCAACCAAGATGTTCAAGGAAGTAGAATAGTAGGACAACAGATAGAAAAAAGTTGAGAATGTTTAGCTTTGAGAAAGTCAAGTAAAAGAGAATATGATAGCACTCTTAAAAGACCTGAAGAATGACATTTTTCTTCTTCTCTTGTTTCAGAGTATAAGACACAGAACAAAAGATTTAAATTTTAAAAAGGCAAATTATGATTCAGTGTTAGAAAGAAACTTCTTAACAGTAAAAGAGTTTCACAGTGGGAACTGTATCCCATAGAGATGGTGTGCTTTCTTTCATGAGATATTTTCCAGCAGATACTAGACAGCAATCTGTCTGGGATGCTTTAATTTAGATTTCTGCACCGAACGGGAGATTGACTCGGTAACCCAAATGTCCCTTCCATCTTCATGATTCATTACTCCAAGGCTCTAAGGGACAAGCAAAGTTTTTAAAGGAAATTACATCTTCTGTCAGAATGCCTGCTTCAAGAAGTTTTTAATTCTCACAATGGGAGAAAGGAAAGAAAAATGCAAGTATCATTCCTGCAGAAAGTCTGCTGAAGAGCAGAGCCTTCTTTGAGTTCAAGTAGAAGAGCAGAGAGAAAGAGAGGAACAAGGAGATCATTCATTGCTCACTGTCATTACTTCTTATGTCCCTAAATGCTTCAAGAACTGTCAGGCAACAGGCTCAAAGCAGCATAATTTAAAAGAATTAAGTCTGTTTGGATTCTTTTTTCTTTCATTTCGATATGAAATGGGATGTTCACCTCTCGTGTGTATGCTTCTTTTTCTTATTGATTAATAAGATCATTATTTCAATTAGCAGTCTGGATTTCTCCAAGTATGTCAATATTTAAAGGCAAACATTTCAATAATAATTTAGAATTTATAATATTAATCTGCATTTTTAGTGTATTTGAACAATAGATTTTGTCACTGCTTTCTCCTTCATAACTGATGATTAGTTGGGCTGGTCAGAACTAAAATGCACTCCCCTCCCTCCCTTTCCTCTTACATGACTACAGATTAGAATACTTTTAAATATGTTTGAAATCTGAATAAAATAATATAAATATTTCCCCATTTATATCTGCTGGGGGAATATTTGAAAACCTATCACAAAAGAGGTGTGGATTTCTTCTCCATAATGTCAAAGGATAGAACAAGAACCAGTGGGTGGAAGCTTTGCAAACAGAGACCCAAACTTGAAGAGATGAAAAAAAAATGCTGACTCAGATAACTGTTGAGCAATGGAAAAGCCAGCCTCTTGAAGTTGTGAAAGTCCCATTACTGGAGATTTTCAAGCAAAGGTTATTTGTGATATTATCAGGATACCTTCTCTGGAGAAGGAATTGGAATAGAAGACCTCTACATTTCCATATGATTTTATGAAGTCCATAGCCATCTCTACAATTTCCATCATCTCCACCAACCAATATTCTCTTGTGGGTAAGGTCAAACCTTTCCACTTTTGAGCATGTACTAATCTCACTGCAGTTGTCGTATGTATGAAAAAAGTTCCATGACTTTTTTCCCCTAACTGGCTGTCCATTAACCCCCAAAGAAAAGACTCTGATTTCAGTTGCACATCTACAGTACATACTACTAAAACTCTTGTGGGGTTTTTTTTTTTTTGATCCTTCAGTTGGATGAAATTGGAAAGTATAAGCCAATAATGGTTAGTACAATTATAGGGCAAGCAAGGTAACTTTAATAGGCTAAGAAACAGAATAAAAGGACCCATGACTCCCACAGGAATGAAATTTGGTGCTGCTGCTGCCCTCGCTATGTTTCCACAGTCAGATGCAATTTGATTGTGAGCCTCATTGCTAATGTTCCATGACAACCTCCTACAAGGCAAAGAGGATGCTGGCAGGAATTGTATTGGTAGTGATTGCCAGCATTGCCTGCCAAAGTCTTTACTTGTAGGAAGCTGGCAACAGGCGTTGACAATGAGGTAGCTGGCAGGGAAGATCAGCAGTTATTTTGATAATTTTCTCCTGCCTCTGTAACTTCTCCAGCCTCTCTGCCTTCATGCCACACTGGCCCCTCATGCGCTCTCTCCTTTGCATTGTCCCTGCCCAGTAGCAGCATGGGCAGGGAAGGGAAGGGCTGGAGATGGGGACGGGATGTTATTTATGATACTCCCTGTCCGCTTCCCACAGGGAAACTTAACGGAGTACCCAAGGAAATTGTATCTCCTGTTCCATCTGATTATTTTTGCCCATCCTTGATTGTTCTGTTTGTCTATTTAGGTAAGGCAGTGGTTCCCAAACTTGGCAACTTTAAGACTTGTGGACTGCAACTGTTCACAAGTCTTAAAGTTGCCAAGTTTGGGAACCACTGAGGTAAGGAAATATTTCTGAAAAATCTCAAAAAATCTTCAAAATCACTTGAATTAGTGTATTTATTTGTATCCATTTTTTAAAAAAAACTTGTTTACACATCTGACGTAAAGCAACTTTCATCAAGAAAAATCTAGGTCACTTTCTAATTGATTTACTTCAATTTATAAGCCACCAATATAAATTATGTGACACTTTGTGGGTCACAAGTTAAAACGACAATTGATGAAGATAATTTTGAGTTGTCAAACCGGAAGCTGTTCACAGAGGCTGAACGTTCATTTATTTTAATACCATTCATTTATTATTGCTTTGATGAAGCATTAGTATTTGTTTTCTTCACAACATGATATAAAGCCACCTTTGGATGGAGAAGTTATCACTTTAACTGTGTTTTCTATAACATTTCTTTTTTAAAAAGAAGCTTCTTGTTTGGAATGCTTTTGAATAGCACAATAAGCCATTGTGTACAGATAAGCAGTAATTGCATATAACTGACAGACAGTGATAATGGCCATACATAATACAGCTTGGCTTCATTTATCATCCCTGGCAGATGGTATTTCAAATGGGTTTGTATATGAATTGAGGAGAAAAGAAAAAAGGTGATCTATTTCAACCAAAATGCTAAATTTTGCTAAATTTTTACTGCCTCAAGTAGTTCCTATTTTCAGTACTGCTATGACTATTGATCTGCCAGGGTTGGTTTCTTTGGATTAGGTAAAATGAGGATCCAGATTGTTGGGGGCCATGTGCTGACTCTCTAAACTGCTTTGAGAGGGCTGTAAAGCACGGTGAAGCAGTATATAAATCTAAGGGCTATTGCTAATAGTGGAAATGTTGAGGAATACCTTATTTTTCAGAGTATAAGACACACCTTTTTCCCTCAAAAAAGAGAGTGAAAATCTGGATGCGTCTTATACACTGAATACAGCCTTTTTTCTCTCCCGAAACCCCACTTCCTTTGCAAAAATGGCCATGCATAGCCTTTAGGAGGCTTCCAGAGAGCTCCTGGGGGCTGGGGAGGGCACAACTGAGCAAAATTGGCCCAGTTTTTTGCTCATTTTTGACCTCCCCCCGGTCCCCAGAAGCTCTCTATAAGCCTCCTAAAAGCTATGCATGAACTTTTTTTGACAAAAAAGGGCCAATTTCCATGCAGATCTCCCATTTTGGGAGATCTGCAGGGTGCAAATTTTTTTTAAAAAAAAGTTTGCCTCTTCAAAATCTTGGTGCGTCTTATACTCCAGTGCTTCTTATACACCAAAAAATATGGATAATACTTGCTTATTTATAGCTATACAAATCAACCTGGAGTCAAAGAAACAACCTTTCAGAAGGCAACAAATCTACCAATCAGGTTTTGGAGAGCTGCAAAGGACTCACATGTTTCACTTAACTTCAGTAGAAAAAAAATGTGTTTTCTGTCTTAGTTTGATTTTTTTTAAAGCATAGTGTGTCAAGTGTAATGTTTAATTCTTTGTAAGCTGCTGTACAAAGTGAGGACTTTAAATCCTCAAAATAAATTAATCACATTCAAGCTTCAAAAACTGTTTCTGAAGCATTCATTTGCCCAAGTCCATTTAGTTAATGGATCTGCTTGCTTCCAAACATCAAAGGCTATCAGATGCCAAAAGCAGGTGAAAAATGTTCAGTGATCAGGAGAAATCTGCAATTATTAGCTATTACTGACACCACAACCCATTGTTTGTTAGCAGCTCATTAACATAACAAAGGATGATCTCCCTGCATCCATAACTGAATGCATAAAACTATTTTTAAATCACTTTCATTGTTTGAATGTTCCATTTTCATGTGGACTAAATACACACACAGCATTGTAAGTCTTATTACTCACCCAAACAAGAATGATGCCAGTTTATAGAAACCATAATCATATAATAATCATCCTGGTTGCTGACTGTTGAAGCAACCGTTGCATATAGATTTCATTAAAAGAATGAATGAAAACCAATGTTTTATAACCTAAAAAAGGGTATAAAGTATCATCTAAAATGTTTGAAAAAAAATCATATAGGTAAATATGTATAAATCAGTGAGAGAGAATATGTGATTGTCTAAATTACTGAAATATAACTGATTCATTCTCAATGCAAACTGTAATTTACAGCAAGAATATAATTGTTTCATACATTTTCAGTAAGAGTTCTCCCCACCCCTCCACCTTAATGAACCATAAAATGTTCATTCCTCTTAAATACTATGATGTTTTGGGAGGGGGGGGTTAAATTGATTAAAAAGTGGATAGAGATATCAATAGAAATTGATATTCATTTATACCAGACTCCTGAACCACTGCCTTTTCATTGGTATCCTTCATAGAAAGACCTGTGGCATGCATTAAGGTTTGTTTAAACCGTTTTTCACCCCTGCCTAATTCTCTGACAAGGCTTGCTTGTGAGACTGAGCTATTGACAAGTTCCTTATTAGTTTTGTTGCTAAGGAGAAATCAGATTCCAATCTCTGGTTAGATTTAACTAAGCATGACTTCTGAAACCATAGCTGTTAATCTAACAGCTGTTAGGAAGGCTGTGTGTGTGTGTGTGTGTGTGTGAGAGAGAGAGAGAGAGAGAGAGAGAGAGAGAGAGAGACAGACAGACAGACAGACAGACAGACAGACAGAGAGACAGAGAGACAGAGACAGAGACAGAGAGACAGAGACAGAGACAGATGTGCTTTGATATAGATCAACTGTTGTTCTGGAAATATATATCTGTGAAAGAAGCTATCTGTTCCTTTATTTTGGCAACCAAATTTAAGTTCTACATCTGATGGGTTCATTATGTGCCAGCAAGTCATTTTTTGATTCCTGTCAACCACATAGATAAATTTTCTTGGCAATGATCTGTCTCTAACTTGATTTTTCAGGTGTTCCAACAGTGCAATATTGTAATTCAGTCTATCCAAGTTACTGATGGTCATCTTCTTTCCTTTCACCTTTCTCAGAATTAGAACCTTTTCCAGAGATCTAAGTCTTCACATGTTGTATCTGAAGTAAGATAATTAGAGTCTAGAGTCTAGAGTTTGTGCCTTGAGTGCCTTAAGAACTCTTGGTTCATTTGTTTAATGATCCCTTGATTTGTCCACAGTATACTCAGGAGTCTTTTGTTAACACCAAAGCTTAGAGGTTTTCAATAACCTGAATTATTTGGTTATAATAACAGGATACATTCTGATCTGGATAGAGGCCAAACCACTATTTCTTTATGATGCAGCCTTGGTTTTCTCAGCAAAACACCCATCTGACTTATTTTAGCCTTCCAAAAAAAAAGGTAAGTAGCGTATGGGAATCAAAAAGTTCTACTGTGGACTTCTTCTACCTGTTTATTTATTTACTTGACATATAAGCAGCTCCAGTCAAATTAACTGGATAATTTGTGGCAAACAAATGCTCAAATTCAAAAATTGGGTTGAAAACACGCAAGATAAATATATGTCAAAATCTAAACTATAATTCAATACAATTACAGTATACTGTGTATAAACAAGAAGCCACACATTCAAAGAAGAAAACAGATTGGTATAGTGGTTAAGGCACCAGGTATGAAACTGGAGAACTATGAGCTCTAATCCTGTTTTAGCCACAAAACTAGCTGGATGATATTGGGCCAATCTCTCTCTCTCTTTCTCTCAGCTTCCAAAATCTTCCAAGTAAACTTCATGAACATGTCTTGAGGGTGGCCAGGAATCAATACTAACTTAAGGGTACTAAATAGATAAATATAAATGAAAAACCAAAGAACCAACTCATTGTATATAGGAATAATTAGTATAATTCTGCCTCAAGGTATAATGGAATCTCCAAAGCTTTTAAGACTTTCTGGAATTCAGGAGGGAAGCTTATAATAGTGATAAAAATGTTGATAAATGTCAATTTAATCTGGTTTAAAGGACTATTTAATCCATCAAGCCCAAAAGAGCAAGGAATATCAAAAGCCCCCATGTTATCTCACAATGAATTAATTCATTCCCTTCTAATAATGTGAGCATTGGAAGATATGTCTTGTAAGTTTTTTTGAGAATACAAAAATTTGACCTGATTTTACTAAATAGATTTACTTCACTGGAGCCAGCAAAATGTAAACATTTTATAATTGGCATTTAATCTGTAATTAGATGGAATAAACACATGAACACAGATGTGTCCAAAGATTAGAAAAGTCATCTAGATGGATGATATAGGTTATTGCATTTGATTATTCTAAAATATATGGTGGTATTTTGCAAGTAGGGATAAAATGGAAGTTAAAAGTATTGATTATTTTGTTGCATTGTGTGAATGAAGTTCATTAATGTACCTATAAGTTGTTTTTACAATAACAGATTTTGTTGGATTGGTATTGGAAACTAAAGGCAATTCTAGTGATTTACACAATAGTTGATTAAGACTGAAAACTACAGAAATTGTTGTGCTAAAGCTAGGATTTCGGAGAAAATTCAATCTACTTTCTGCCATTTTTATGTAACTGAAATTATAATTTTAAAGTGTTTTTACTGATCAGATTTTGTGCTTCTGTAATGTACTCAATTCTATAAAATGCAAGGGCAACGTGAAGCAGAAAACTTTGCTAAAAATTCTATAATATTATTATCTTACTTATTTTGTCATATATACTTTCATTTTTATTACCAACCCAGCATTACTCTGAATATAATGTAGAACAGCTTAGCTTTTTTCTAATGCTTATTATCTGGACACTGACAGGCATGCAGTGAGGGGCAGCAGGAAACAAATATTTCTTTAATCTTCTTATTAGTCTCAACCAATATGCCATTATGCCTTTTTCACAGCAAGAATTATGACACTTCATCATTGTTTTTATTACTCCAGGCTAGTATCCATGATGATGTTCTTTTTCAGAGCAAAGCTGTCCAACATATCTTTCTTTCTAATTGTCCTGTTTATTTATAGTACATTGATTTAATAGCAATCTTGCCTAATCTTTTTCCTCAGGTAATTTCCACTGATCATTATTTTAAGAAATCTACTATTCCGATCAAGATTGTACTGTTTATGGAAATGGTATGTGGGATATGCAGTGAAGGTTAGGGAAGAAGTAGTTTGTTTATAAATGATTTGCTAGCTAAAATTTTGGCTTCTGTGATCATGAATAAAATTAGAGCACTTAACAATGCAAGAAAAGGTGATTTGAATGCCATTATTTTGTGTTGAAGTAAAGATGTGAAGATATTACCCCCCTTTGCCCCCCCTCTCTCTCTCACACACACAAACACACACACTTGAGAGAAAACACTAAGAAACTTTTCCTTCCACCCACCCACCTATCATCCAGCCTAGACATCAGAAGAATTCTAGTCCTATCACAGCCATGAAAGCCAGCTAGATGACTTTGGGCATGTCACACACACTCAACACAACACTTCATAGAATTTTCTGTTGTGGGGAAAATAGAAGGAAGAAAATATATTAGCTATGTTTGCTGCCTTGAGTTACTTATAAAGTACCGGTAATAAAGATGGGATAAAAAAATCCTATCTATTTATCTGTCTGCCTCCTTGCCTGCCTGCCTGCCTGCCTGCCTGCCTGCCTGCCTGCCTGCCTGCCTGCCTGCCTGCCTGCCTGCCTGCCTGCCTACCTGCCTGCCTACCTGCCTGCCTACCTCATCCGTCTGTCTGTCTGTCTGTCTGTCCGTCCGTCCGTCCGTCCATCCATCCATCCATCCATCCATCCATCCATCTATTATCTATCTATCTATCTATCTATCATCTGTCTCATGGTGCCAAGGGCCGTTATATCTGTGATTGGACTCTAGTTGTTTATGAAGTTGAAAATATCAGCCTGTGCTGTGGAAGATTGGAGCAGACAACAATGAGTTCCCCTACAATTTCCATCACAGATGAGAGCATCTTTCTATTAAACCTGCACAGTTCCATTCTAGGTCTTTCAGTGACTTGGCACAGAAACAGATTTGGCATCATGGATTCACTTCTTGCTTTGTGTGGTGGTGTGGAAAGGCTGAAAATGATGTGCATCATTTGCATATTGATATCAGT
This sequence comes from Thamnophis elegans, assembly GCF_009769535.1. Taxonomy (NCBI): domain Eukaryota; kingdom Metazoa; phylum Chordata; class Lepidosauria; order Squamata; family Natricidae; genus Thamnophis; species Thamnophis elegans. The sequence goes on from NC_045543.1 coordinate 86,077,490, forward strand.
ATGCAAACTGGATTATTTGCATAATTATGTAATTGCACAATGACATTAATCACTGTGGAAATTTGTTCAGTTTAAAGCAATGTTTATTGTATAAAGATCTACTAAATGCAAATGTCACTGTAGATACAACCAGAATAATGTCCTGTGCTCCTTTTCAAACATCTTTCTCATAGGAACTGCTGGAATCCAATGGATTTATAGTTGAAATGATCACATTCCAGTCAGATTCATTTATAATCAGGAAGAGAGTATTTTTTATCTTATTATTATACTTATAAATTATTACATCATGGAGAAAAGTTGCTATGGGATAATTTGAACCAACAGTGCTGAATTAATTTGAAAGTATAATGTTATCTATATATATGATAGTTGGTTTATGTTAATACATGTGTCTTCAGAGTTTATTTTATAGAGGTACAGTATAACTAATCTGGATAGGCTGGTGTCCTCCAGTATCCTCCAGTTGTTGTGAGCTCCCCAACTCTTCCAATTTCCTACAGAGGTTGGGTTGTCTTGAATGTCCACATCCCAAAACCTGGGGGATTTCAAATTGCCTATTTCTGTTATGCAGTATTTTGTAGTGTTTAAGGAACAGGAATATAATTCACTTTAGTAAATCCAACACTTTAAGAATGATCATTTTTCTTTCTTAACAGGCCTTCATAATTAATTTTCAAGTCTTGCTTATTCTACGTATGAGTCATACAAAAGGCAAAGATACTGAGACAAGTGGGTGGATTAGAAGTCTCAATGTTGGACAAGAACTCTTGGGAAATGTTGGGGATGATCTTCTTGGCCTCCAAGATATGCTGGGTTACTAAAGTTTTGATCATTTTTTTCTTGTATATATTTCATCTTCAAATCTGTGAGAGTAAATGCACATTTATGCAGACAGGGGTGCAGAATTTTAACTGCAGTTAATATATCTGGAGGCAAGGAGACCAAAAGACATGCAAATCCTACATTTAACCGGCTACAAATAGAGAAACTAAATATTTATATTTCAATGAAAAACCAATGCATTTTTATCTTATTTTTTCAATATTTATAAAGAACCCCAAAACACTAAGAATAATTCCTCCTATTGACTCAGGAAAGACATGTTTTTCCTTCAGATTTTATATATACCAAGGACCAAAAGCCAGACTGCAAATGCACAATTAGCCTCTTTAAACGCCTCCTATCCCTACATGAAACACAAACCCACAACCAATCAGAACACACCTCCACCCAATCAGGACACACCTCCACCCAATCAGGACACAGCCAAGCTCCCACCCAATCAGTTCAAACCCCCACTGGCAGTTAAAAGGAAGAAACAGCGGAGATCTCACATTGCTCCTGGAAGCACCGAGCCTGAAGATGACGAATGAGACTTCGTTGAAACGTCGCCAAGACATCTCCAATTTTACGTGGGAGAAAACCCGAATAATAACTAGATTTTTACAACCCCTGGTAAGCCCCAATTATGGGAGGAAGCTAACTGCTTCTATCATCTGTCAATCGGCTCGTCACAAGAGTCCATCACGACAGAAACCCTATGTTTTTTACTGTTGCCTTTGTTATATTTGTGTTTTTTTATTTGTGCTGATAAATAAATAAAGGGAGACTAGTATAGATCTATTTCAAGCTATTTAGCTCTCATCAGCTAGCTATACCCTTACTGGGATTTGAACCTGTGCTGTATTACATCTTAGGCAAACGTCTTAACCATTAAGCCACAGGTCCTCCTCCTTATCAGCTGAGTCCAGGGAGGTAGGTATATATATATATATGTGTGTGTGTGTGTGTGTGTGTATATATATATATATATATATATATATATATATATATATATATATATATATATGTGTGTGTGTGTGTGTGTGTGTGTGTGTGTGTGTGTGTGTGTGTGTGTGTGTGTGTGTGTGTGTATATGTATATTAAAGTAACTTTGGAATATTAAAAAACAAGTTTACAAAAATCAGGCTTAGCTTGTGATCATTCTTTCTTTTTGCTTAGTGCATATTTATTTCATACATATGTCACCATATGTACTCCTTATGTAGTCTGCTGCCTGCTGCCTGTCACCACCAGAAAGTGTCCCCTTTGTAGCTGTTGGAAACTGTTGGAACTGTAGCTGTTGGAAACCCTAGCACCGTGTAACAGAGTGAGTTCCCATTACTTGTGCCAGTTTCTACCAGGCTAGCAGTTCAAAAGCATGTAAAATGCAAGTAAAAATATAGGAACCACCTTTGGTGGGAAGATAACAGTGTTCCGTGCGCCTTCGGCAGCCACATGACCATGGAGATGTCTTCAGACAGCACTGGCTCTTCAGCTTTGAAATGGAGATGAGCACTGCCTCCTAGAGTCGGAAACAACTAGCACATATATGTGAGGGGAACCTTTACCTTTACCTTTTACTTTCATAGATCAATTCCACACCGCTTTCACAGATATACAGGTGGACAATGATCTTATTTTACTGTCCCCTTTCCCCTCCATTCTTTGGAGCAGCCTTTGCACTTTGCTTTCCTTCTTAAATCTCTATTTCTCAATAAATTCATGTTCTTTTTTTCTTCTCAAATACTCTGTGAAGGAGCTCTGATTTCTTCCTTATTTACCATCAACTGGCATTATATTCCCTTTTTTCCTTAATGAAATAGAGCTTTCCCTCTGACCAACCTATTTGAAAGATCTTGTTACATTTTAAGACCAAGCTTCTTAATGGAAGTAGCCATTACATTTTCGTTCATTATATAGCTAGACTACTGAATATTATTGATTGAATATAGAATTTCTGTGGAAACCAAGTAGTGAAACTTACATTTGGATCCTTAATGAAAAACTGTGGAAAATAAATTGGTAATGATGCTGAGCAATCCAGCCAAAGTAAGAGATTCACTAAGACGATAACATGTTATCAACTATTTGTTTTCTAGCATTGGGACATCTGGTTTGAAAAAGGATATACTGCCTTCTGGGAAGAGATCCTTCATTCAACCCTTATCATCTAATTACAAATAAAATGCACAGCTTCTCACTGCTGCTTATTCATAATGAAATACAACATCTATAGCAGAGGTGTGTTTCTGCCGGTTCACCCCAGATCAGAGGAACTGGTAGTGGCGGCAGTGGGAGGCTCCACCCACCTGCCCGGACACTTCTACACATGCGCAGAAGCATCAAATGAACGCAAGCATGCGCATGAGCAAACCAGTAGTAAAATAAATTGAAACCCACCACTGGTCCATAGGGAGATGCATCTGTTTTTGAAACTGAAGTGAGGTCTTTCAACCTCACTTCTGTTTGTTTGTGATAATGTATATTTTGACTTCTTCACAAGACCAGTGTGTCACTTTGGGACAAAAGCTTAAAGCTCAAATGCTAAACACTTCTATATGTCCACATAGTGGTTTGGTCTGGTGATTAAGGCACCAGGCTAGAAAGTGAGACACCATGAATTCAAATCCCACCTTAGCCTTGAAAACTGGCTGGATCTTGGACCAGTCACTCGCTCTCAGCTGAACTAATTCCACAGGATTGTTGTAGGAAGGAAAATAGGAGGAGGCAGATATATTGGATGCGTTTGCCACTTTAAGTTATTTGTAAAATAATAAAGGCAGGATATAAAAATAAATAGTGGACAATGAGAATGGACTCAATGTATGGGACATCATTTTATTGTTAATAAAACATAGGAGTTCAGATCATGACAAATGCTTAGGCAAATATTTGCACTAATGTTTGTCAATATTCATTGTTCCCATTCAAAAATCTTAATTTTGTGTCCTCCTTGCCTGTTCAACTTTCATCTTTCTGACTTATAGTTTGTACCCAATAGCCTTTCATCCTCCAGGTCCCTCACCAGAATATCCCATTTAATGTGCTTCTTTTTTATTAAGTTTATATTCTACCAAAACCTTTTAATAGCTTCAAAAGTAAGCAAAATTAATTAAAACACCAATGGTGCATTTCAGCCTAAACAGTTTTTATTGTGCAATATAAAATCACAGTCTAATAAATCAAGCACAACGATCTCTCTCTGTGTCTGTCTGTCTGTCTGTCTGCCTGCCTGCCTGTCTGTCTCTGTCTCTGTCTTTCTCTCCCTCCCTCCCTCCCTCCCTCCCTCCCTCCCTTCCTCCCTCTCCCCCCTCTCTCTCTCTCTCACACACACACACACATTCACACACTGTTAGGAGGCAGGAACAAAAGCAAAAATAATGAGAGGCTAGATGGTAGCACAGTCATCAACTCAACTAGAATGCTCTCTAGGAAAGCCTATTTTAAACATCTGTCTAAAAGTCATCAGGGAGAGATTTAGATTTCCTTAGGCGATAGTGTGAAAGCAAAGAAACTGCCAACGAAATGCAGAGCCACCAGGTTTTGGCTCCAGAAGTATGAGATCATCAGGAACATCTTCCTAGGAGATCTAGTAAGTCTGGTATGTTTTATTCCATCTGTCCTCCATAAAGAAACGGATACCTTTTTTTAAAAGATCTAGGTTGGCACTCCAGTTGGCAACTAACTAATCCATGGCAACTCAAATGGAGAGAGAACTTTGTTTTTTGCAAGTTGTAGAAAAACTTCAGGAAAGTCTGGGTGTTTCCATACAACAGAACAGGCAATTACATGCTTTCATCTTCAAGAAAGTGAATATTTCCACCAACAAACCCAATGAAATACATTGTCATTTTTGGTCTAGAGTCCTGACCAATTCTCCTTTTGATGAAACATGTAGATTATTAGCAGGGGTGAAATCCAGCGGGTTCTGACAGGTTCTGGAGAACTGATAGCGGAAATTTTGAATAGTTTGGAGAACCTGCAAATGCCACCTCTGGCTGGCTCCAGAGTGAGGTGGGAATGGAGATTTTGCAGTATCCTTTCCTTGCATGCCCACCATGCCAAGACCACTGAACCGGTAGTAAAAAATTTTGAATTTCCCCACTGGTTATTAGAATGACACCCACAAAAATTGACTTCTTGTGTCCTTGAATCCTAGTGAATGCTTATGAAAACCAGGATAGATTCAAAGAGTAAAGTAATTGCTAAAGGGAGCATCTTCCCCCCTCCCATGCCTGATTTATTGAATGCTACAAATATTTAGGACTGTGCTATTAGCAGATGTATATCTCACATCATCCACTCTTAGAAATTCTTGATTTTTTATGTTTAGAACAAGGAGAATTGGTATGTTTGCCCTGTGGTATTGGAAGAAAGCATCCAGTTCATGGATAAAGGGACCTCAAAATAGTATCAGCATTGTGGCTAATAATTTTAATAGGGCTATAAACCATATTAAAAACAGTGTGTAGTTTAGTTACTCAGGGTGATACCAATGACCTGCTTAAAGAAGAAGACATTTGGAAGGAATGGCCAGTCTCTTTCACTTTAATCCCCAAGGTTTCTTTTCATTCCGAGTCTTGCCCATCTCACATATAGCTTCAGAGTGATTGAATAGATTCTTTGTTTTGAAATGTCTAACAGTCTGGGCCGCCAGACTCCAGTTGTTCTTCCTTTATGCCTCAGTACACAGCATGCACACTGATTTTAGTTCTAGAATTAATCCCAAGGGTTGCTTAATCTTCCAAATCTTTCTAAATAATCCTGTCTATTTTTCACTTTGATGTCTAGTTCACGCATCCAAGGCCAGAATTCACTTAAAAAAAAAAAAGCAAAAATGATTTTGTTGCTTCTTTTGCTCAGTTTATCTTATACATTTAAAGAGGAAGTATTTATCACTGGAAAAGTGCCCCTTGTGTGCAAGGCTAGTTTGGAGGATCCCATCTACCCACTTTTTCAATTTTTGATATCTCACAAGAGGCTTGCTATTTGAATGATGAGCAATAAAGCTAGGAATTTATTTGGGAAGCTACCACCAAAATCCCTGAGCCAGAATAACTATTCAGGCACATTTTAAGAATCTCTCTCCCCTCTCCCCTCTTCATCTCTCTCTCTCCCCCTCTCTCCCCCTCTCCTTTTCCCTCTCTCCCCCTCTCCTTTTCCCTCTCTCCCTCTCTCCTTCTCTCCCCCTTCCCCTTCCTCCCTCCTCCCTCTCTCTCTCTCTTCTATGTGTGTGTGTGTGTGTGTGTGTATTTGGGTTTGAGCCAGGTTTGCTTTCCCACTTTACAAACTGTTTCCCCTTTGTTGAAGTGCACTGTTTAGTTGAAAGTAGAGTATATGTAAGTATCCAAAAGTTTCCTCATTTTATGTAATTGTTTAGTGTGTGTATAGTTGGGACAACAATAATTACATCTCATTTCAACTACCTCTTATCTAAGGTGAAAAGACTCAGAGAGGACAAAAAGAAACCAACTGAGCTACTAAAAACCATATTAAAGCAGGAAAAAAATTGCCTCAGCATGGAAAGTGATGAACTGTAACATGAGTGACCTCATTATCTATGCCAGTGATGTTGTTAGTTGCACAAATTTGGTTTTATTTCTTGTAGCTCTATAAACTTGTGAAGTAAAACTATGTAACCTAAAATTAATTGTTCAACTGTGCTTTTATGGAAATTTTAGTACAAAAAATTTAAAATTTAAAAACTCTTAAAGCTTTCCTCTACTCATGTATAGTAGTGGCATATATTGATTGTTAAGTATAGTAAATGATGAGAGAGGGAGTTTGATAAACTTGCAACACTGGAAAGAAGATTTCGTTCAAGTTGCATTTGCTCACATGCCATAATTTCAACTTGACAATAAGATAAATTACCTATAACTTCATTTTGACAGATTGGTTTTTCCAGAATTTGTTAGGATACTATGCCAATATGCAAATAGGGGGAATGATTTCATAGTTGCCAAATGTCTATTAAGATGAGTAATTTACTTGAATCTATTCAGTATACCCCTATTGATAATAAAGATGGGGTGGAGGGTACACAACATACTAGAATAATAAGCATTATACTATAAAACAGACATGTCCAACCCGCAGGCTACAGGCTACATATGACCCTGCTGAAATGCAGGCCCACACGATCATATTTTAACATTATATAGTAGAGCAACATATATCAACTAAATTATATATTTTATATGCGGCTCAAGACAATGCACTCAATATATTAGCGTCAATATGGCCCAGGCAAGCTCAAAGTTTGGACACTCATGCTCTAAATTCTTCAGTGATTGAAGGACATGCAGAGGTAAATTTAAATTAGATTCACAGAATTCTACTATATGACAGGACTTGGTTTAGGAGTTCTGATTCCTCTTAACACAAGAGCATATTCTGGATAATGTCCAGAAGTAAGATGTAATATAGATGTAAGATGAGATCATCTTTATTGTCATTTTTTTCTGTGAGTACACTGGCCCACATTAAAAATGAATTTCTGTTGCCTGCTCTCAAAAGAAAGCATACATCTGCCCATACACATACATAACAGTCTGTCTGTCTGTCTGTCTGTCTGTCTGTCTGTCTGTCTGTCTGCATGTGTATATGTACTGTATATGTATATCAGTGGTGGGTTTCAAAAAATTTTAGAACCTCTTCTGTAGGTATCGCCTGCTTTGTGCGAGTGGCTTGCCGGCCATGTGAACAGGTGGGAGTGGCTTGCCAGCCATGTGAACAGGTGGGAGTGACTTGCCAGCCATGTGACTGGGTGGGAGTGGCCAACTTGTAAAATGTAGTGAAACTCATTTAACAATGCTCTTGCTTAGCAACCAAAATGTTGGCTCAGAAACTCTGGCATTTGAAGTACGCAAGTCTTAAAGCTGTCACGTTACAAGATCCTTGCACCCCTAACCCTTTAGAAAAAAACCCAATGGGTGTTCAAACTTGACAGCTTTAAAACTTGTGGACTTCAACTCCCAGAATTCCTCCTCTCGGTCTTCATCTTGATGATGTGCGGACGGGCAGGGGGAGGGAGCTGGAACAGAGCTGGTTCTAAACGGCTCTGTAGATTTGTGGAAACTCTTCTATAGAAGAGGTTAGAACTGGCAGGAACCCACCCCTGATGTATGTGTGTGTGTGTGCGCGCATGTGCGTGCGTGCGTGTGTGCATGCATGTGGGTGTATGTATGTGTATGTATATATGTATACATAACAAGGTAATAAGGAAAACAGGTTGTGAGGAGCATATGTAGTGTTCCAGAAATACTATGGACTTTGCCCAAGCATCGCTTATATGCTATGTCCTGGTTGGAGGAACTATGGTGCAAATGGATTTATGTATTCAACATATGCACTGATTATAATGTTTAGCATATTATAGTTGTTTATGTTTCTGTATCAAAGAATTGTCAAGAAGAACATGGGACAAAATTTCTATAGCTACCATCCAAACATGAAGGAACTAGGCCATGTAGTTCTGACAAAAGAATTATAACTTTAGAACTACCTTGAATGGAGTACCAATGAGGTAGCCATGGATTGCAAAAACATTTTCTTATTTTGAGAAAATTTCTAACCCATCTACAGAAAATATAAATAAGTTTATTTGATGCACCTTCATTTGATTTCCTTTCATTTAATTTAAGCTTTGTAAAAAGTAGCAGTTCATCCATGTTTCCTTTTTGTTCAAACGTTATCAGTTTTAACATTTTACTATATCTAAAGGCAAGGCTGTCTCTTCCAATAAGTTTTCAAATTTATTTAAGCTTAATTGAATAAAAAAGAGTAGCATAATTTTCCAGGACATTTGTCTCTTAGAAACCTTCAGCATTTTAGCAGAAACTCAAGTTACTATGGAAAGTCTTATCGGAGTGCTTTGCTTGTCCTTCCCTGGTTCCCTGTAGTATTTTTCTGCAATTTGAATGAAAGTGGTATTTATCATACTCATGTCACTGGGAGGGGGGGGAATTCAGAAGATACAAAAGCAAGGAAGGTATAATGACATAACATTTTAGACTCTTGATTACTTCTCAGTTGGCACCAAAGTCAGCCGAGAACAACAGGAGGTTAACTGTGAAACCAGTAACGACAGAGACAGTATTTAAATGTTTGATATTTCATAGCATCCTCTGTTGCATAACATTTATGATTTGCTTTACGTTCCTGCAATTTAAAACTAAATGAAGGTTATACATAAATGAATTAAAATATTTGTATTTTATTGGCAATCATTTCATTCTTTGTAAGGTTGATAACCATTATTTGTTTATTTAGTTGAAATTATGGTTGGTTGCACAGTAGGCCAGATGTTTAGATTGATTTTTGCTATTTTTTATCAACCTATCCAGTCCTTCCCAAAGATCTGGGAGAGACAGATATTGATCTTTGATGGTGTTAAAGGTATTGTTACAAGAGCCGAGGTGGCACAGTGGTTAGGGTGCAGTACTGCAGGCCACTTTAGCTGACTGTTATCTGCAGTTCAGCGGTTCTAATCTCACCGGCTCAAGGTTGACTCAGGCTTCCATCCTGAAATGAGGACCCATATCGCCCCCCAAATGTAGGGGCGATATGCTGACTCTGTAAACCACTTAGAGAGGGCTGAAAGCCCTATGAAGCGGTATATAAGTCTAACTGCTATAGCTATTGCTAAGATATAAGCTGTTCTAAGCTACTTTTTTGCAATTGACTGATGGTGATGTTGTTTATTATTTATGCATCTTATATTTATATTTATATATTTATTCTGTTGATTTTTATTCCTTTGTTGTGATTTTGGGTGAAAAACATTACAAGTATGGTTTTTTAAAATTCTCCTAGATAGCAGAATGTCTTATGGTCAAGAGTGAATCATATTTTAGCTTTTTATCTGCTGATGTATCTGCATTTGAAATTTTTTTTACTATGGGTTCAATAATGAAGTTGTTTTTATTTCTACCCAGAAATACAATGTGTTGAGTTCAAAAGGTTTCACTGAAGAATATTCCTATTCCCAACATTAACTGTAACCTATAATATTTATCAAATAATTTAACTGCGCGGGCCTCAATTGTCAATCTCCCTCCCTCCCTCCCTTTCCCATCCCTTTTGTGGGAGAGATGGTGTAACAGGAAAGAAGCTGGACTAAGACTGGAGATATTCAAGTTTTCATCCTTCTTTAGAGCCAGAAGCTGGCTAGGTGTCTTTAGATCAATCAATCACTAGCGTTTTTTTCCTGGGACATCAAAGCATCTATTCAGTAATCTGCAGTTGACCAACATGCTGGATTATACTCCATAACATTCAGTGAAAGTCTTTATGTTGCAATGGCTTGTTTAGGAGACACACACACACAAACACACACACACACACACACACACACACACACACACACACACAGGGAGGGAGGGAGATCTGACAGAAGGTTGTAGGCAAGCTAACAAATCCAACATAAATACAGCACCTCAAATTCTGATTGTAAAAATGGAAAGCAATTTGCAGTTGAAGCAACTGTGGCCTTTTTTCTGCATATTCTTTAAACAAGATATTCTAATTGACTTCATTTTCTTATTTTAATAAAATTATTGTAACTGTGACTTTCTAATTATATTTCTTAGCTGAAAAATATTCATGCATTCCTGTTTTATGCAACAATAGAGACACTTCGGTCAGTTCACAAACTATTTGATTTTGTAAATCATCATAATGCTGAGTAAAGAATTACCTCTTCAATTGTTTAGTTATATAATCTGGAGAGTTCCTGGGATAAGAAGGAAGTGCAACTGAAGGTAACATTGGTTTGACTGGCATCTGTTCATTTAAAACAACAACACAACAACAACAACAACAACAACAACAATATTCTGAAATGTTGGATGTAACACTCAATAAGCCCAACATGACTGTTGAGTTCTTAAATGGTGTAGTGCTTTTATGTTTTACGTTGTAAATTGTTTGTCCTTCCCTTCCCCCTTTTGAACTGTGAGCCGCCCTGAGTCCCCCCAGGGAAAAGGGCGGCATACAAATAAAGTGAAAACAAACAAAACAAACAAACAAACAACAAAAGCTAAACTTGGTACAACCCATTTTTGTTTTTGCATGTATAAGTGAGCATCAGTTGTGATCATATGTATAATTTTTTAGTGTATGAATATATTTTGGAGTAATCACGGTGTGCACTTCCTCATGCAGTGCATTTTAAAATATCTTGATATTCTATGCATATAGGAGATTAATATTCTTTTGCTCCAGTTTTGGGTCTTATTTAACTTGTAGAAATTAGTTGCAGCTTTGCCATACCAAACTGAATTTGTCAGATTTCAAACCCAAGGATGTTGCAACATAACCTTATGGTTAGAGTTCAAAGGCTGAAGGTAAAAATGGCACTCACAGCAGTTGCTTTATAATTTCCTGAATATAGTAGGCCACTGTTATTTATAAAACAATTTTGCTAGATATTGTTTTGATAAGCAAATGTTTCTGTAATCTTTACAATGAAATGTTGAATAGGAGTTTTTCTCCCATCAAAAACACTGCCAAAGCTACATTGTAATAGGCCCATTTTTTAATACTATAAATTTTATTGATTTTCAAAAATTACTTATGATACCATTTGGAAACGAAACATAACAATTCCATTCTAAACTATTCTAAAAGGCCAAATACATTAAAAAAAGCCAAATAATGCAAACTGGGGGGCGGGAGGCTAAAAATGAAATTAAAGAACTGATTATTGTACTCTTTAGGCCTATTCTGCAGCTGCCATTGGAGCAGTTGTAAGAATTTTCAAGCGTTTCATATTCCATATATTAGCACAACGTTATTCCAAAAGTTTATTGTTGATACAGCACTGTTGCCATTACTTGGATAACATAAAAGAAGATGATATTGATCATTTAATCCATGCACTAGGAAATATTTATATAATTTTCTAAATGATCAAGAAATATGTTATTTGCATTCACCAACTGCTTGGTATATGCAAATCTTTCCCTACACTACACAATGCCATTTCTATCCATATGTTTCTACTTATGTTCCTTGGCAACAGGATGCAACTTTCATAATTGTGAAAGGATTTTACGAGAGCCTATACTTCTTTTATGCTGTCTATAAACTGAGAAAATTAAGATGGATATTATAGAAGTATACATAAAGTTTTTACAAATATAATAATGAAAACAGGAAACTTTAGCACAATGTCATATAGCACTATCTGGTATGTGTCACTGCATAATATTTCCACATGTAAGAAAAATACTTTATTTGCAGGTTCTAATCTCTAAAAAAGAATAAATGGAACAATGGGGGTGGAGAAAGGATAGTTAAAGGAAAGTATTTCAGTGTTAAGCTGGGCTAAGTTTCAATATATGTATTGTGGATTCTCCAATCATTTTAGATACAGGTAGTCCTTGACTTGACATGGTGGCTCAGTGGCTAAAAGGCTGAGCTTTTTGGTCAGAAAGGTTGGCAGTGGTTCAAATCCCTAGCACTGCGTAATGGAGTGAGCTCCTGTTACTTGTCCCAGCTTCTGCCAACCTAGCAATTTTGAAAGCATGTAAAAATGCAAGTAGAAAAACAGGGACCACTTTGGTGGGAAGGTAACAGCATTCTGTGCGCCTTTGGCATTTAGTCATGCTGGCCACATGATCACGGAGATGACTCTGGACAGTGCTGGTTCTTCAGCTTTGAAACGGAGATGAGCACTGCTCCCTAGAATCAGGAATGGCTAGCACATATGTGCGAGCGGAACCTTTACCTTTACCTTTTAGTCCTTGACTTACAATAGTTCATTTAGTGATTGTTTGAAGTTAACATTTTTCATACTTATGACTGTTGCAGCATCTCCATGGTCACGTGATCAAAATTCAGATGCTTGTCAACTGACTCATATTTATGATGGTTGCAGTGTCCTGAGGTCATGCAATCCCCTTTTGCAACCTTCTGACAAGCAAAGTCAATGGGGAAGCCAGATTCATTTAAAAACTGTGTTGCTAATTTAGCAACTGTAATAGTTCACCTAACAACTGTGACAAGACAGGTCATAAAATAGGACAAAACTCACTTAAGAGATGTCTACTTAGTGACAGAAATGTTGGGCTCACTTGTGGTCATAAATTGACCTTGTTAATAGATACATTTAGAGTTTTGATGATTATGTTGGGGATGCTTTCATAAGAATGCTCCCAAGGAAGATGGACTTTCATCTAAATGTTGCCATAGGGGGAATGGCCAACCCTCCAAATCTTGTTTAATCAAAAGGAAACAGGTACTATTTACCAATGTTCCCTTATTTTCCAGAATGGCTACTCCCTTGTAGTTTTTTTAAATCTTTTTCTGGGCATACAAGAATACCTGTGAAAAATGGCTTTGACTGCAGAAAGTCACAAGTTTATGGAAATCTTTTTGAAAGATGAAATATGAGACAAATAGCTCAATAGGCTTTAAGATAGACGTTAATAGGCACTCTGATGTCCCAAGCAATAGCATGGAAACCCCAAAATTCTGAGACTGTATTGGGGACTTCATACAAACTGTGGTGTTTGAAGATTCTCTTTCTATGTTTATTGAAAGTAGCATGATGGCATGTGGAAGTCATTTGTTCTATGACCATAGGAAAATTATGTTTTTTAAAAATAATCTGGGAAGAATTGCAGAAGCTGATATTGGGTAATTTCAATAGAAATCATACATGGTTTAAATTTAGTTGTCTAATACTGTGTTTCCCCCAAAATAAGTCAGGGTCTTATTTTCTTTTGACCCCCAAAATAAGTGCTTGGCCTTATTTTTGGGGAAGTCTTATTATTTTTGAGGCACAGGAGTTAGCGAGCATGGTCACCTTACGGCTGCTGCTGTGTTTTGCAATATTTTCAGGGAGGGCTTATTTTTAGGGGAGGGTTTATTTTAGCGCATGCGCTGAAAAGCCCGATTGGGCTTATTATCCAGGGAGGTCTTATTTTGGGGAAAACAGGGTAGTTTCGGTACCTCCCAAATATCCCAATGTACTTCTTTGCTCAAAACATATCAAATGCATTTTTAAACTTTATTTTAGACATAGCACAGTTTACATGCTGTTTTAAAGCAGCCCTCAATTTAATGCTCTTTTAAAAGGGAAGACTCTGGTAAATGCACAAGTCAGATAGAAGTGACCGAAGCGTGAAAATGCACAAATGAAGACTGGAAATAGTCTGCCTGTTGCTAACACACAGTGATCACTTTCAAATGGAACTCTGCTTTGCAATTGTAATGTATAAGCAGCATGGCCTTGAGACTATAATATCTATCGCAGTGTGGCCTTGATGCAGTAACAATAGCAGCAAGATGGCCTTGAAAATGGAACATTCATACTATGACACACATTAATTGACACTGTGCAAGAAGGTTTTTTTTTAAATCATCAGCTTTGTTGCACCTTTAGTCTTGTTTTTACAGGCTTCCTTTGAAAGGACTAATGAAAAAAGATCAGGCAATGCTTGTCAGTACAAGGTAACTCTGAACTACCATTTTTAGAACCCTTTCAAGCAGAAATGATATTGGATGTTTTATTATTGATGCAATCTTTATTATTTAGTTGCTTTTGCAGATGTATAAGAAGCTGGTCTTGTAACCAGCTGAATCCTATTTCCTAGGATATTGTTCTTTTAGATACATAAGAACAAATAGCTAAATAAGTTTGCTTTTTAAATGTTATAAAATATTAACCAAAACATAAAATTAGATGGGGGAGTAAGATTGACCTTTTTACTCTTTTTTTATCAAAATACCTGGCATATTAACACCAAGGAGATTATGCAATTAACTGACAACACTCAATATTTTAAAGGGACTTTCAAAGGTTAAATGATTTAAAATCAATATAAACTTTCTCATTATTCCCTTAAGTTATATCATTAACACTTACTCTTTCCCACAAATTGGTTGCAATACAAAGAATTAGCAGGGCAGGCTTGATAAAAGATTGTGAGGAGAGCCGAAAGCACTAAGTTCAAATCCTTCCTCAGTCTGCTTCTCTGTCACCTTCTTAACATTCAAATTTATTCATAAACGGTTATGGAAAATCAAATTAATATAATTTGCCAAATGACGAGGACCTCATCTGTCCAATTCTTATAGTTTAAGCTTTTTCAGAAGTTTGGACTTGTGGTCATTTGTTTAATTTAAATGTACCATTTTAGTTGTATTATTCAATACAAACTGACATTAAAAGTAAACTAAACTATTTTTAGATCCCCATAGTGGTGGGATTCAAATAATTTAACAACAGGTACTATGCCAGGTAATAACCATCTGGGTAGGTGGGGCTTGGTGGTCATGTGACTGGATGGGCATGGCCAACTCAAGGTCACTCATGGTAATGGGCACTTCACCTTAGCTGTTACAATGTAATAAAGATTAACCAGAGAGGCAGTTTCTGTAAGAAGGGCAATAAAGATTAGGCTAGAAACAACACTAGAATGTTTCCTTCCTGCCTTTCTTACAGGATTAGCCCTGAGAAAATAAAAACACAATGAGTTTTCTTCCAACAACCAGTTCTCCGAACTGCTTAGAAAGTTAACAACTGGTTCTCCCGAATAGGTGCAAACTGGCTGAATCCCACCACTGGGTCCTCACAGTTACTCTTCTCATAGGTCTAGTTTCTTCAGGTGATTCTTGTTTTAGCTAACTTTGTGCATCCTGCAAGGCTAGTACCTATTTCTCAGTCCTTTAGATTATGATCCCTCTGAATATAAATAATTATCTTGATAAGGTTAATGTCTTTTGTTCTGGGTTTGTAAGTTATTTTCATTTTTAAATTAGGCAGTTGAGGGGGAAGTTTGTAGTTAAAACTTAGGCTGCATTTGGCATCTGCATTTCATTAATAAAAAGTATTAATCATTTTATAATAAAATAGTAATATAGGAACAAGGATTGTTTACTGCTTGTGAACTAGAAAGCCAACAGTCAAAGCTCATACCTGTTTTGTATAACTAGGAAAACTATCCTGTGCCATACTTTTGAAATATTTTTGTCTTCTTAATAATAATGCTTTATCCTTTATTCTGCTCCACATATACAATTTGTATTGTATGACACAAAAGAACGGAATAAAAGATTAATCATCTCTTGAATTTATTATTATTGGGTTCATCTTTCTCCTCATTAAAGGCTGATAACAGGATCTCAATGTGAGAAGTTATTCTATTAACCTTTAAGTGTCATACAAATTGTGTAGATGTTGATTTTCTTTTTCACAACATTCAAGCCTTTTCTGCATATAATTTACATCTCAAGTCAAATCATCTTAAAATAGCCCAGTGTATTATGCAGATAAATCTTTATTGCATAATTAATAGATTGATTGATGCTCACCCCAAACTTCATTTTTATCTAGTGTTAGTACAAATTCATTTATTCAAATGGGAGACATAACAAACATTCAGTTGTTTTTAATTTAAATATGGAAACAGACCCATCAGATACCATTGGGAGAATGCATGACATCAGGGTAATAATGAGATTCCTCCTATGAAGAAATTGGACTTGTTATTAGAAGGATACAAACTTTATTGTGCAGCCAACTGAAAAGCTAAATAAATTTATTTTCTCCCCTGTTTAGAAGCTAAAACTAACAAACGTCTCTTGAAGAGTAGCTGACAAGCAATACATGAAAGTATTGCTCCATAAATGAAGCATTATATTCACTAATTTGCTTTAACCACCAGTGAGAGAGCTCTGCCCAAATTTCTTCCAGTTGAAAACTTCACTGGTTCCTTAAAAAATGAAAAGCAGACTGAATGAAAAGAAAAAATGTAACCAAAACAGAGAATTGATGGCATGCAATCCCAAACTGTCCTCAACTTACAATGGCAATGAAAAAGGTGTCTTTTGGCCATTTTTGATAGTTATGAACTTTGCAGCTCTCACTTGTCCAAATTCCCTGGCCTTGCGAGAGCAGAAAGACACAAGCTCTGGAACCATTTGATACAGGTTTATTCAAGCCTGAGGCCTGACACAACTGAGCATGTAGCAGTTCATTAGCGCTCTATATAGGCAGGGGCCACACCCCACAGTCCCACCCACACAACCAGCATCTGGTGTCGACATTCAGTTCTGCATTAGCAGTTCATCATCCGGTGCATAGGCTGCCAGCCTCTGTCCAGCCTCCGCTTCGTCCCGCACACAGTTGCATTTGGTACCCGCCAGCTGTGTTGTGGAAAACTGCTAGTCAGCTGTGCTGGAGAGAATGCTGCCATTGCCCCTCTCCCACTGTGGCTGGAGCTGATGCAGCCCCAGCCAGGCACCTTGTAACCACCCGGGTCATCGCTGTGCCACACGACCGTCACTGCCACCCAGCAGTTACTACCTTCCTACTGTCGCCTCAGGTATGGCAAGCCAGTTGGGGCTTGACAGCAGCATTCAAATTTCAGATGCTTGGCAACTGGTTCATACTTATCACCCTTGTTGTGTCCCAAGATCATGTGAGCCCCTTTTGGGACCTTTCTGACAAGCCAAGTCAATGGGCAAGCCATTGACAAGCAGGTTACTAACTTATCATCTGCAGTGATTTACTTAACAACTGGGGCAGGAAAGGATGTAAAAAGGAGCAAAACTCACTTAACAAATGTTTCATTTAACAAGATATTTTGCGCTCAATTGTGGTCGTAAGTCAAGGACTACCTGTATATATTTCTTTCCATCCTTCTATTTGTTCCATGTAGCCCTATAAACTTCAGATAGATGAGAAGCAGTTAGTCATAATAACTAAATATCATCCTCTAAATGTTGGATTTTCTTAAATTAATGGTTTCAAGCTCTAGAAATAATTGATTTTTTAAATTAAAATTAATGTGACCCGACAAAAGGGCGAATGACAAAACCGCGCCTGACTAAACCGCGTCGCTAAAATCATGATGTCATCAACGCGCCGACAACAGCGCGTTGACAACAGCATGTTGACAGAAGGGTGATTTACAACAGCGCGTCGGCAGAAGGGCGATTTAAGTTAAGGTAAGGGTTAGGTTTAGGGTTAGGTTTAGGGTTAGGTTTAGGGTTAGGGTTAGGGTTAGGTTTGGGTTAGGGTTAGGGTTAGGGTTAGGGTTAGCGTTACATTTAGGGTTAGGTTTAGCGTTACGTTTAGGGTTAAGTTTAGTTTTACAGTGTGCTTCTGTCACTGCCCTGTTGTCGGCGCGATTCAGCGCTCATTCGTCGGAGCGCTTTAGAACACACGGTTTTGTCACCGCAGTTTAGTGGGGCACGGTTTTGTCATTCGTCCTTTTGTCGGTGAACCAAAATTAAGAAGAACAGTTTTTATATATTAAGTCTGTGCAGTGCTTCAGATTTGATTCAAAAAAGATGCTATGGAATGCAGGAAGCTTGACTTTAGTCCCTGTTCATTGCTCATTGAAGCAACTGTATATGTTTCCAGTACAAGATGAATAACAGTTTCTTTCCAAATTTATGGGAAAGATGTAATTGCTTTAATCTATTCTTCTATCTATTCCAAAGCACAGCTTACAAACAGAATTTGAAGTACTGCATAGCCCAACTACATATTACTATTCAGGTGTTTAAAAGGGCAACCTGAAGATGAAATTGTAAAATACCTTCAGATGCATTTTTCTGGTTCACAGTTCTTATTCTTAATCATATTTCAATGCCATACAACAGTGATTCACAATGTGACTGGATTGGAGAATAAGATCTTTCTTGAGAATCTTAAAGTGCAAAGGTCTTATTCACATAGGCTACCTTGGGTTTACAAATCAGTTTTTGCACACACAACCTGCACTGATCTTTCACCTCAACCTGCAATGCTTAAGTATGTGAGCCATATCTTTCAGTATTTATTTGCAATAGCACCCAGAGGTAAGAATGGGTTGTCTTCGAAGTAGCACTCTTGGCTCCTAGCTGATCCAAACACTCTAAAAGAATATTTTATTGAGACCTTTAAGAATATCATCATAAGTTCACTCTTGCCCGCTCTCTCCAGTTTGGTGGCATTTTGGAAGAGATTTGATGTTGCCTCTTCCTAGAGCTGAGAGTGAGTGACCCAAAGTTATCCACCTAGCTCTATACAGGATTAGAATTCAGCATCTAGTGCCTTTAAACATTTCATTGAGGTGGTTGTCAAACTGTTGCTTAGGAGACCTCTCACTTGGATGTTTGCAGTGGGATTGCTTCTCCCTTCTCCCAAAAGGACACTGTAACTTCTACATGTATGCATGCGTGAGAATGGAATTTTCTTACCTTATTTTCTTCTTGCTCAGATCTCCTCTTTATGTTCATCAAAAAACACCAGCAGATGTTGCTGGTGTTTTGCTTCAGGGTTAAGAACAAGCTCAGGACATTCATAACTCAAAACTGGCAATCATTTTTATTTCCCTTTTCAATCATGGAGCCAAGAAGAGGCAACAATCCACTTCAGGCATATAATCACAAAGACAAAAGTGAATTTCATGAGAGATACTGCTGAATAAATATTCTTTGGAGATTGTGTCTAGAAACTCTTATCACTGTATGAAAATATCTACATTGTCCAGGTAGAAGGCAAACTTCTATTCATTCTATATAGTTTCTGACATGATTAACCTGTTTATTTATAGAAGTCAAAGTAAACTTGAAAACCTCAAAACTGAAGACGTTAAAGGACTTAGATACAATCAACATTGTGTTTGTAATCAGAGAAAATTCAGAAGAACAAGATTATTGAAGGTGAAGTGAGTGATTCTGGATGTGTACAGATGTAGGAAATTGTTTTGTTCAACTACAGTTCACTTTGTTTATCCTTCTACCTGAAGACAAAAATACGTATAGAGGCTAAAAAAATAAAGAAAATACAAATGCAAACACAAATACAAATAAAGGCAAATAATATATTTCAAAATGTTTTGAAGCTAGACATTTATTATGAAGTCACGCTTTCTAGAAACAGCATTCAATTTCTCAGTTTAAAAGCATTAAACATAATGTGTCTGTGTGTCTTGGTCTAAATGCTTATATTCATTTGACTTATTTCAACTTGTCCCTCATTCTGCAGTCATTGAAGCCCTGACTTTAACATTATTTTGTATTGTCTCAGGTCTCTTGCAAAGAATTGAGCAGAAGTAATATGGAAGAAGAAATAGGAAAGTAATAGAACCATTGGCATTTGGTCCAATTGACCTCCTCCAATGATGAATTGCTTCATTTCAGAAAATAGGGAAGGATATTCCTGCATTCCTGTATTCCTGCAGCTCTTGCATTCTTCAAACAACCGTCTCTAGAGGTTTGGTGCACCTTTGGAACAAATTGGTTGTAGAACTTGTGGGGAAAAAAGAAGCCCTACTGGTTCATACAACATTGAGTTTTATTCCTACAAATTAAATTTAGAAAAACACTTATAAAGAGTCAAAGAAGGACAGAATCTGTATTATTAGTTCAAACAGGCTTAGGAATATTCTTACATTATTAATTTATTGAACTGTTGTTTTATTTATAGTTATTTTTCCTTGCTTTATCGCATATAGCCCCAGTACAACTTGCATCACAAATTAAAAATAAAACTATATAATAGCATTAAAGTAAACAATAAAGAAAGCAGGTGTAGCATGCTAAATTTAACTAGCATCAAGAAGAAGAAAAAAGCCTGAAATTTAAAATGTCAAAATAACAAAAGGCAGTAGGAAAGTTTCCAAACTTTAAAAGTTATTAAATATACTTGATGGATTACACCTAAAACAGCTTCCTTTAGTCTGAACCTTTCTAGATATGGTAGAAAAAGTAAATCTAGAAATCCCAAATAAATCATTGGGAAGGTTGGGAAAGGCTGATTTAATATTTTGTAAAGAAATGACAAAAGTGCTAGCCTAGACATCAGAAGACTGTGAATTCTAGTCCCTTCATAGCCATGAAATCCAGCTGGATGACTTTGGGCATGTCACACACTCTCAACCCAATACCTCATAGAGTTTTTTTGTGGGGAACATAGGAGGAAGAAGGAGTATTAGCTATGTTTGCTGCCTTGAGTTACTTATAAAGTAATAAAGATGGAATGGAAATCCAATCAATCAACCAATCATAAATAAATAAATGGCTGTGTTTGTGAGTGTGTGTGTGTGTGTGTGTGTGTGTGTGTGTGTGTGTTCCAGCATAATTCTGGAATGCCTCAAGCAATTTCAACCAAACTTGGTACATAGATGATGTACTCTCTGGAAAAAATATTGTGGGGGTAAGACACCCTTAACACCCCTTGGCAGAATATTCTGTTAAGATACAGCCTTTTGTGCCTTAAATGGCTTCTACTGTACTGCGTAAAATGTGTTCTACTGTAAAGTAGCTATAGCAATAGCAGTTAGACTTATATACCGCTTCATAGGGCTTTCAGCCCTCTCTAAGTGGTTTACAGAGTCAGCATATTGCCCCCAACAACAATCCGGGTCCTCCTTTTACCCACCTCGGAAGGATGGAAGGCTGAGTCAACTCTGAGCTGGTGAGATTTGAACAGCCGAACTGTAGAACTGCAGTCAGCTGAAGTAGCCTGCAGTGCTGCATTTAACCACTGCACCACCTCGGCTCAGTGCAGTGGAGTTGTCATGATAACAGCTTCACAGGACTCCACAAGGGGTTCCCTCTGGTAAGGGGGAAAATCCAACATTAGAAATTACATTTGGTCTGGACAATTCCCCCCTATAAATAAATACCTGCGCAATGCCAGGTTATCAACTATGGAATTATAAAATATTGATGCCATGCCACTGAGCTGGCTTAGCTCAAAGCAACTCTCCTTTCTTCTCTTAGGGCTAGTTAATAATCTAGACCCTGCTTTTCTGGATGCAATGTATTATAATAAGTTATTTTTTACATGAATAGTATATGAAAATTGTTCATTTATGTTCTCTTTAAAGTGCAGTCATTGCCACATTTGCTTTGTTTTACTGTTGTATGCCACATTTGTATGCCCTGCCACAAACAAAATAAACAAAATTTTGATATGGGGAAGTGGATTTTTCATTGTTTAAAAACAGGGGAATCCCCTAAGTGTTAAGCTGCTGTGTCATTGGTCATTGAAACTATCCCATTTTATAAGTCCCTTCAAAGTTCATGAATGCAAAGTATACAGTGCTGATCTAATTGAATAATGCTCAATTCTCTTACAGCTTTTGTCTTCATGAAAGAAGCTTAACACACGACAAGCAATATTTGACAAACACTCTCTTTTGTCTCATAAACAAACATTCCCTTGGATGGAGATGAGTGATGTTTCTAACTGTGGTGCACATAAACTGGGTGTGAGATATGGTTCCTACAAGAATAGTTTTCATCCCTGCACACCAAAATCCAATCTGTCATTAACAAAAAATAACAAGTATCTGCTCCCTATTCTCAGGAGCACCGTGTATTTTTTATAGTTTCTTTTTTGCTTCCAAATAGGCTGAAACCTGCCTTACTGTCATACATAGACTCATCAGCCCAGACAACTATCATTCTTCTTCTTGTTCCTCATCCTCATTATCTCTCTTTCTCTATTATCAAAGTGTGATATTTTGTTACTGTTTCATTTGCATTTCCTCGGAGACATTCTTTGCCTTATTATTTTCAAGGAGTCTTTTCAGAGTTGCATCCTGACAATTCTTTATGAAATGTTCATTTGGGACAAATACTGTAGAGAAAACTGTCAGTTATCCAAAAGGTTTTTAATGCTACTCTTTTTCTACTGCATTCTCAGTATACTTTAGAATTTCTTTTGAAGGTCTTTTTGGAGTTTTACTATCCTATTGCAGAATAGCTAAAGCTGACGGTTTAGTTTATTTTTTCTTATTTTCTCCCCAGTAACATCCTACTATTGTTTGGAACCTGCCTGGCTGTCAGATTTCCTGATTTGAAAAAAAATAATATAAAAGGCTCATAGGAGAAGTTTGCCGATAATATCTTCCCTTGGGCATTAGTTGGTATATTCAAAGCCAAGGCAATTGCTGGTCACAGGAGAGACGATATACACATAAATAACCATTACACTATTACTGTATTTTGGGGGTCAAGAAATATTATTGAGCCGGGGTGGTGCAGTGGTTAGAATGCAATATTGCAAGCTAATTCTACCAACTGCTTGGAGTTCAATCCTGACCAGCTCAAAGTTGGCTAAACCTTCCATCTTTCCAAAGTTGGTAACATGAGGATTGTTGGGAACAATATTCTGACCACTTACAGAGGGCTCCAAAGCACTATGAAGGGCTTTATAAATCTAAGTAATATTGCTATTATGCAAAAGACAGGAAAGAAAGCAATTAACAAAAGTAATTGAAGGTGGGTGAAAAATCTAAGTGAAGATGGTTTATGCCATCATTCACTGTAACGCTCCATATTTTCATTCTTTGAAAATCATTCTTGCTGCCTTCCCATCTGTACCAAAAACCAGGACATGAATAGAGATGTATTTTTTTCAATATATTAACCGTTATAAGTTTCAGGACCACTCCCAGTCTATTTTAATTTTATATTTTTAATTTTCCCTTGAAATTGATTATAAAATCATTGTCAGGGTTCCAAATAGCATCCAAAATTAAATCAGAGTCCAAGGCAAAGTATTTCTCAAAGTTCCAATTTGTTAAGAGAGCCATGTTGGCACATCTGGGAAAACCCAAATCTGAAAGCTTACCGGTTTTCCTCACCCAGTTGAAAGCTCAAGATTCTGCCCCCACACCCACAAGCTCATCACATGGTCCAATCTTCCATTGTCATGCTAGCAGTTCCACATATCCAGTTTCGATCAGGTGCAGAGGTGTAGAGACCAAGGATGACCTTGGATTCTAGAAAGGAATTTTATTTTGACAACATCACATTCTACTCCTTACTATTTCCCTTCCCAATTCCTCATTAATGAAACAGCATAGTGGAATGGGATATTAGTGTGGCAGGCCAAAGATCCCAAAAGGAACCAGTTGCAGGTCTGACAAGCATTTTTTCTCCCATAAAATCCTTTTGGATAATATTGCAAAACAAAGAAATATTTGGCCCACCATTATTTGGGATGATGTTCACCCTAAAAAAATAAGCAAACATGTCTTATTTGAAGAATTTTGCTGTCTCAGAATAACATTGATAGCAGATAGTGATAGCATATCACTAAAGCATCATTTAAAAAAAAATCTTTTAAAAAAAGCATACATTGGAGGGAGAGGATTCTGTTCAGGATGGTAGCATGTAAACAGAAGGGATTTCATTCCTCTGTTGAACTCTTCTCTCAGACATGTTTTTGATGAATATTGTCTTTAAAATAAAAGACCTTGTGTTTTCAGTATTTTTCTCTTGCTGTGAATAAATTGAAGGATGACAGATTAATGAAATACTGTGTCCATAACAATATGTGTAGTTAAGTGGACTTATTTCATTTTGTTTCGATGCCATGTTATGATGGAATCCATACATGGAAATGTGTTTTGACTCTTTTTTGTTTAAACACATAAAAAAGGTTACTAGTTCTGCCAATTACCTCTACCCGACCAATTAGATCCCATAGATTAGGCCTCCTCCGAGTCCCATCTGCCGGTCAATGTCGACTGGCAACTACGCAGAGGAGAGCCTTCTCGGTGGCAGCTCTGACCCTATGGAACGATCTCCCCGTGGAGATTCATACCCTCACCACCCTCCAGACCTTCCGCACAGCCCTTAAAATCTGGCTATCCCGTCAGGCCTGGGGTTAAAGACTGTAACCCACCCGAATAGTATGAATGTTGTGCTTTTAATGATGTACTGTCTTATGTGTTAATTGTTTGTTTCCCCCCCCCCCTTTTCGAGTTGTAAGCCGCCCTGAGTCCCCCCAGGGAAAAGGGTGGCATATAAATAAATTACTCAACTTACTCAACTCATGTATTCCCACTTCAGAAATGTAAACGACATATCTTGAGAGTGGATAGATTTTGTGTGTGTTAGGCAAGTTTTGCTTCAAATGTAGGTAGTCACCAAAGGTGGTATTCAGCAGGTTCTGACCAGTTCTAGAGAACCGGTAGTGGAAACTTTGAGTAGTTTGGAGAACCAGTAAATACCACCTCTGACTGGCCCTGCCCACATCTATTCTCTGCCTCTGAGTCTAGCTGATCAGGAAGGAATGGAGATTTTACAGCATCCTTCCCTTGCCAAGCCCACCAAGCCATGCCCACCAAGCCATACCCACAGAACCGGTAGTAAAAAATGTTTGATCCAACCACTGGTAGGCACCTTTAAGAAAGGAAGATAGAAACTGCAAATCTCAACCATGTTGTTAATAAATAGAAATACTTACTAGACCCTGCACTGCATTATAATACCCCCTAGTTGCTTGGATTTCTTCCCATTGGCATAACTGCTTTAGAAATCAACACCCTATCTCATTGTAGCACTTATAAGGTTTTTTTGCACATAATCTCTTTATGCCTATTGATATTGTCATTCTTGGTGGCATTACATAAATCCAACTCACTTTATGCTTGCACAAAGGAAGAGTTCATGCAGTTTTTTAATGGGTTTAAAAATTTATAATTCTCTTTTAAAATAAAATCTGTTAACAGATTCATAGCAATCTGCCAGGGTGCGTGGAATGCATTTGTTGTCTGCCATGGAGGAAAAGAGAGTTGATTTTGATGCTGAAACTTATTAATGCTAATTACAAAATTAATTTTAAAGCAAGAAACTCCTTCGGGTCTTCTTTCTAATTCCCACAGAATACAAATTTCCAGAGAAATGATGACTTCTTTGTCCTGTTATTTGTACACCTACCATTCTCTCCTTGGCCTATATATCAGTATTTTGAGTTGCACTGATGCTGTAGCTTTGACTGTAGAATCATTTCAGATGAGAATGTTGGGACTACTGATAAGAAGAGGATGAAATAAAGACATGGGATTCTATAGATAATAGTCCTGGAGGAAATGATTCTAGCATTATTGATGTCTGTAACTCCAGTCTTCCTGAGGCAGATGTAGCAAGCTCTCAGAATTACTTGCTTGGACCCAGTAACAGTTTATAGGATTCTGAGATTCACCTGCCTAGTCCCAATTAGAGGTGTGTTTTAAAGACACAACAGCAGACACTAAGCTCTGCAAGTCAAGAAACAGGCTGGTAGGGGAATAGATTCCAATGCAGTGTTTCTCAACTTTGCTACTCCAATATGACAACTGGCTGGGGAATTCTGGGAGTTGAAGTCCCCATATCTTAAAATGCCAAGGTTAAGAAACATTGCTGTAATGACTAATGTACTTCAGCTATAATGTATGTGGAGTGGCTCTGCCTGGCTTATGTATAGGCTTCACTTCCTGAAAGGAAATATTGAGAATCACTTTTCAAGTCTTAGCTCTGTCTTGTTTATCTTGTTGTGCCATAGTTTGAACTCTGGATTGTACCTCACCACATCTCTTGTTTCTTCTTTGTTTATTGGATTCCTGCTCTTGACTGATAAGAAGCCCTGATTACATTACAGTTGTCATCCATAGATTTAGGAAAAAAGGGCTCTGCTTCTAAAAGTTCTATCTGAATTTCCATATGTCTGAACTGAGATAGAGGGACCAAGTGCAGGACCAAGATGAGGGAAGGCAGAAATATAGTGGTAGAGCCCAAATAATAACAGAGAAGCAGCATCAAAGCCATCCTTGCAGACTCTGGCTCCTGTTATTAAGATTTTGAATCAGATTGTCACCAGCCCAACAAATTGCAAAGAAGAGGGCGACAACCTTTTCTCCAAAATACCTGCAGGCAGGACACTAAGCAATGGATGGAAACTTATCAAAGAGAGCTCCAACCTAGAATTAAGGAGAAATTTACTGAAAGTGAGAACAATTAATAATGGAATGACTTGCCTTCAGAAGTTGTGGGTGCACCATCACTGCAGGTTTCAAAGAAGAGATTGGACAGTCATTTATCTGGAATAGTATAGGATCTCCTGCTTGGGCAGGGGTTTGGACTGAAAGATCAAGGTCCCTTCCAACTTTGTTATTCTGTATTCTGTATATCTATGTGGGCAATCAGAGAACAAGATGGCTCAGCAACACACAGAAGTGCCAGTTTAAGCAGGTGTACTCAGAAACAGTCTAGGCATATAAATCAGGATTGATCACTACTGGCAGAAGGTAGGACTTTCTATATTTAACATCCCTTTTGAGTGCAGGCCAGCAAGGGGGAAGCATTTTGTGGCATGCCTGTGAGTTCTTCATAGCTGGCTCTTACTGGGACATTTTTTTTCAGAATCTCTGATGATGACTTTTTCTTGAAGATCAGTATTAATAGGAATTTGACCCCCACTGAATTCAGACTATACTGATGTTCAGACCTTTGCCTGATGAACTTACAGCCTTGAGATATTATTTAACTAGCTCCAGAATTTAGAAACAGTCAAACAAACTAGTGATGAAATGATACATTATACAGGGTAGAAGTATAACAAAGTAGAATTCTTATCAGGGATTCATACCAGAGGTGGGTTGTTCCTGGTTTGGCCCGGTTTGGCTGAATCAGTAGTGGAATTCAGGCCTGGGTCGCAGAACCAGCAGCAACCCAGGCCTGCCACACCCCGAAACCAGTTCCCACGCCGCCACTGGGCCACTGCCGTTTTGATTTTTAGTGACTTCGCATGCGCAGTTTACTGTAAATTATTCTGCGCATGTGCGAAGAACAATTTACATTGAACAGTGCATGTGCATGTTGTATGTGGGTTGCGAACCGATAGTAAAACTGTCAGCAACCCACCCCTAATTCAGACTTCAGAAATTTCTTGCCCTAATAGAAAATCAAGTGCTCATTTATTTGTGCAAATCTGACATTCAAAAAATGATAAGATTTAATGCGGATTGGTAATTTGAGATTCCAAACAGTGCAGGTTGCAGAGTTGTTATTCTCAGGCCTCACGCACCTAGTAGTACTGTCCAGAAACCTCTGACTGGTTTTGTGCAGCAATTGAAAATATTTTGAAAACTGCCTAAAAGGTGAGTTGTACTAACTATTCATGATGTTCACCATTTTTCAATCATTTACATTTCTACACTGATAGGCCTTTTGGTAGGACTCATAGGCAAAGGTAATCTCTTTGGGGGATGACAAATGACATGCTGCTTGTGCATTCATATGATTGCTTTTAAAAGTCTGAGAAAGGTGTAAGTTACTATGGTTCTGTATGTAATAAGCTACCATATAAGGAAATAGTCCACATTAATAGGCAATGGTAATCTCTTTGGCGGGTGACAAATGACATGCTGCTTGTGCATTCATATGTTTGCTTTTAAAAGTCTGAGAAAGGTGTAAGTTACTATGATTCTGTATGTAATAAGCTACCATATAAAGAACTAGTCCACATTAATATATAATAGTTTAATAGCAAGCATGTTAGCTCAGACCCACTTATACAGGGAGGACTAATTCTCCAAGTACAAAAAAAAAGATAAATATGAATTAAAAAAAGACAAATGAAAAGGGACTGCTGAAGAGATGTAGACTGGATAGGACACATATATCCCAAACACACTAAAAGGCAGCATTTGAAGAGGTGGTAAACCCACTTGACATTACTCATGTCATTATCAGAAATCTGCAAAGCTAAGGCATTCACTGAGCCATTAAATCACCTCTGATTCTTTTCAAAGCCATTCAAAGGAACCTAATTCAGCTTAAGAGTCTGAATCAATGTGGAGTTTTAATTGATCCATGTTGAAGGGGTAATTCAATCAAATCTCCTTTGAAGTGATATACACCTTTGAAACTTCTTCTGTTAGGGCGTAGTTGGCTAGATGTTAGCTTTTGCCGGTCCTTATAATGTATTTCCTGTACATATATCTCCTTTCAGTTCTAGTTATAAAACCTATTTCATGGATTGTTTCTCAGGTCGGATTCCTGCTGTCAAGAGCACTCCTACACACAGAATGGTTCGGCCTACAGCAAAAACAAACATGAAGGGTTTGGATTTCATTGAATTAGTGCAGATACACTTGGGGCTTCTTTCTCCAAATCATTTCCATTCAGCTTCCTTTTTTATTTGGAACTTTTCCATTATCTGACCAGATCAGGTGAAACTGGTTTTTGTCCTTTTATGTCTTGCACATCTTTTTATCCTTCTAATTTAGAATTGGTTTTTCTCTCTGAGAATACAAAAGACTAAAAAAAACTAATATGGGAGTGAATTGCTCCACATATGACTCACAGAGTGAGCAAAACATCAAACGAATGAAGGGAAATCTTAATGTCTCTGTGTGAGAGAGTGAATATGTATGAAAGAAATCTAAAATTGCTTCAAGTTATCCCTAACCAATCTAATTAAAATTTTGCAAACAACAAATAATCTAGAAACAGGTAGTTTTTGAAGGACAGAGGCATACTCAGCTAAAATCTTCCACTTAAATCTACCTGGAAGGGGGGAAATTCTGATAGCACTATCACTCTCCTATGATCCCTATGGATTAGTGCTGTTCAAATGAAAACAGAAAATAACCAGACAGCTGGGAGGACAATAGTGAAAAAATACACAGGAACTCTGTCAAATCATTTTGCACCACACAAACTGTTTCAACACTCCAAGGTGTTATGGGTATTTTGACCTCTGTTCTGAAGAAATAACCACCCTGGAGATTAGTATGCAGAGTAAGAGGCTGAAGAAGCCAGGTGTGGGATCTTTTTCAGGCAAGACCAGAGTAGAAGTGCTTAGGATGAAGACATGCACACAGCATAATTAGACAGCTAGTAAGAATTAAGTTAATGACCATGCTACCTCAGACACCCTTCAGTGTCAATATAGTAAGTCTAGTGTCAAGAAGAAAAGATAAAACTTTACTTCCACATCAGAACAACTGAAGAAGACTCAAAGCTGATTCCAAGTGGGTTGGGATTGAGATGGAGGTAATATTTGTTACTGGCATTTTTAAAAGTAATTTTTTATTAATTGTATGTCACTGAGAGTCATTATGGAGTTGGACAGCCTGTACATTTAATAATAGATAAATTATGATGACACACATCCCTTAAGATGGTTAGCGAGACACCTTCAAGTAAATAAACTAAATCCAATTTTTGCTATTGTTTTTAGATATTTCTTACTGTATCGTATCTAACAATAGATACAGGTATCACAGTAAGATCCCACAACTCTTCTTAAATTTGTAAGGGTTGAAAAAAATGCACCTAGATATGGTATGTGTATGTGTAACCATGAGCTTAGGTTATAACCATATGATTCTACTAAAGTCTACAGTTGCAAATTATCAATACTATTTATTACCTACCAAGAAACCTGGCACATCACTGATGATTTAAAGTCCAAAAGTAAATTAAGTGAACCAGTTCTTCTAGCAATCACATTTATGTAAAATTAGAATTACATTTCTTTCCTTTACTCAAAATCCTGCAGATATATAAGCTGCATAATAACAACATGTAAAAATAGAATTATAATCTATGTGAAATCCTTTCATTCTCTTTAGCAGAGGTGAATTCCTTTTTACATTAAACTTATTCTTAAAGTATTCAAAAAGCTAAGCTGGGCCTCTAACCAGGGCACCACTAACATTATACTCCAGATGTACTGCAGGACAAAAATAAAGGACCATTTGAGATCTCCACTTTCATAGACGTGCCTTAGTTGGTGTCATAACAGATTTTTTATGATCATATTAAAAGACATCTTTGGAAAAAATCATTTATGAATTGATCTTTCGCAAACTAGCATATATTTATATAAATTATATATAATTTATATTTATATAAATTATATAAATTTATATATTTTTATACTATTTATATGCTCCCTTTTATTATTTTTACAAGTAACTCAAGGCAGCAAACACTTCCAACACACCTTCCTCCTCCTATTTTCCCCACAACCACAACCTGTGAGTGACCTGGACTGAGAGAGAATAACTGGCCCAAGGTCACCCAGTGGCTAAGGTGGAACTAGAACACAACACCTCTCCACTTTCTAGAACAGAGCCATAGAGGTGGAAAGGACATTGAAAGCCTTCTTGTTACATACTGACACACTGGATCCCGTTTTTATAAACCAGAGCTCAAGGATGGGAGAGTTTGGAGGCGGCACATTGACCAACTCTGAGGCCGCCTTGATCATTCAAATCTTAGGCAACCAGATATAACTTCTGCATGAGTTAACCAAAGACCTATTCAAAAGGAGGAAGCATACACTCCTTTCACAGACTTCTCAAGCTCGAAGGTACCGGAGTACTTATCTGAGAAAGTTGGGGGCTCTCAACGGGTTCCGAGCGAACTGGCTCTAGGAACTCCAGCCATGCTCCAGGGAACGTTCCAGGAGCTTCCACCAGGTGAAGCCAGAGTGGCAACAGGTCCGACTGACCTGAATGAAATCCCAGCACCAACTGAACTGTGCAGGTCAGAGAGAGTCTATAAAAGATACACCTACCTGCATGACTACCTCACCAACCGGATCAGCCCAACTAAGAGGGGATGGGTGTTACATATTGACAGCCAAATGGTAGGTTCCACCAAGGTCCTCTGATCTGGTGGGAAAATACTAAAAGCCGATTGGCCGAGCCATTTGACATCTCCCTATAAAAGAGCTATCAAATGGGTCAGTGCTGGATATGTAAACAATTGTCTAATAAAGAGCTGTTGTTTTGTCCCTGAAGCCTGAGTCTATCTCATCTGTTCCCCCTAACACTTCAAGTGTAACCACATGTTCAAGGTAGGAATCCTTAGATCTCCCCAAAGTCCAAGTATCCTTACTGTCCCAAAATTCTATACTGCTGTACAAACATTCCTAATGACTCAGCCCCCATGATACTATGATACTTGATCCACTGGATAAAGTCCCACTACTTTGTTGTTCACTATGACTTCCTTTTGGCTTTTTTTTCAAGAAAGAAGACATACATGACTTAATATCTTCTAATCTGTACTAAGGAGCCACAAAATCACATTTTTCTCTCCCTACAGGAATAACAGTAATATAAGCCAAGTAGGTTTTCAATTTAAAAAAAAAGAAAATTAGCTATTACACACTTCTATAAGGCTGCTCAACTCATACATGATGACTGTGGGTGGATTAAAAAGCATCTCTGGGTGTGTGGAGTATAGGGTAGAAATCAGAACCTTCTTATCTTTTCCTTTCACAAGAAATATAGCTTTATCCATTTTTCATCTTTGTCCTCAAAACATTGGAAGGGAAAATAGTCTATCTAATGCAAATGAATGGAGATGGCACTATGATGTCAAGAGTCAGTGCCGAAGGATACAGAACCACACTTTTTAAAGAGTAAAATTTCATCATAATACAAAGTTTATTTACATTGTATAATTGGTAAGACCAAACAGGCAATGCAAACTTAATATCTGATTCCTGTCAGCAGCGTTCAGCGCAGTAAACTTTTATCATCTCTTTGTATATTTCATTATAATTAAGCAGAAGAAGTTTCCTACTGTTTACAGGTGCTCAAACTCTGGCTAATATAACTTTTATATTAAAATTATAGTCTGTCTCAGTTTGAGGTCAGCAGAGATTGACTTTAGGACATTCTCCTAAATCAGCCCCCATTTGTAGTAATATGGTTGGCCTCGTTTTTCCTTATTTCATCCATGCTGTGTATTATATACATCCACAGTTTTAAACTCTGCAGGGATTTATTCTGCCCTCAGTCCATGGACAGAACTTCAATTAATGCTAATAGGGGCTTCATGTGCTCATTAAAGTTGTTGAATCAGCTGGAACAGAAGCCAACTTTAATTGGGACATCATTCAGTAGCATAGTGAGATTTATGGCACTATTTCTAAATTGGTTTTTATTTCTGAGAAATTGAGAAATTGGGATTAAGAAAAATAATATGTTATGTGTTGTTACCTATTCTTCAAACAAGCTTGTTGGTTACTCCAAACAAGCTTTTTTTTTTCAAACTTTCATAAGAATAGCACAGTGTGAACATGTTATGGAGAGGATCAGGATATTACCTTGTGCTTGGATCATGTTCGATGCAATATATATTGTTTTAAATGACACATTTTCATATCAGTGGGGCTATTTGCATAGCACCAGAGGATTCTGTGAGAGCTAGAAGAGCTTACTGTTGCCTTGATTGCGATGAGCATCACATAAGTCTAGTAATAGAAAATAAAATAAATTGAAGTGGATCATTCAGTAGATCAAGCTAGCAGCCTGGGACTGAGTCATAGGATATATCTCAGTGGTGGGTTTCAAAAATTTTCACTACCCGTTTGGTGGGCATGACTAGGTGGGGGACATGTGACTGAGTGGTCATGGCCAACCTGACATCACTCATGACCACACCCATTCAGTCACATGACCCTCCCCCCCATCAAGCGACAGCCACAGGAAAAGATAGCAAAATTTTTGAAGATTTCCTTTACTGCGCAAGGTTTTTCCCTGCACACAATGGCTGAGAGATGCTCACAGTGGGGTGCAATTTGGGGGTGGCAGGTGGGGCAGGAAATGGGGCATGGTGGGCTGGGCCACCAAATACACATCTTACCAGAGACTGGCAGCTCCAGATCTTCAGGGTTTTCTTTTTTTAAAAAAAGCCTCTCCAGATGAGCTTGAAAACTTCAGAGGTTGCTTCTAGAGGGGGGAATCGAGTAGCATCCCCCCCCCACATCTCCAGGCACCTGCAGCATTGGAGCAGCTTCTGGTCCTTGCACAGTAAAGAAAAACTTCTTGTGAGTGAGAGGCAATTAACAACTTCTCGCACTCGTGAGAAGTTTTTCTTTACTGTGCAAGGGCCAGGAGTTGCTCCAAAGTGAGGCAGGGCGAGCATCCAAGCCAGTTCAGGGACATAGCCAGCCTGCTAAGAGCCGAGGTGGCGCAGTGGTTAAATGCAGCACTGCAGGCTACTTCAGCTGACTGCAGTTCTGCAGTTCGGCTGTTCAGGGTTGACTCAGCCTTCCATCCTTCCGAGGTGGGTAAAATGAGGACCCGGATTGTTGTTGGGGGCAATATGCTGACTCTGTAAACCGCTTAGAGAGGGCTGAAAGCCCTATGAAGCGGTATATAAGTCTAACTGCTATCACTACCGGTTTAGTGACCCAGGCCCAATTTCCACTACCAGTTCTCCCGAACTGGTCAAAACCAGTAGGAAACCACCTCTGGTATGTATGAATAACACTGGTCTTCTGGTAGAGGAAAGAGGAGTTCACCATGAGCTACAAAATTGAGGCTTAGTTCAGTGGATCAAGCTAGAATCTGTAGACTGTGTTATTGGGAGTATTTATTTAACACAGAGGATTTTGGGAGAGTGAGAAGGATAAGATATAAGGCATTCTGTCTTGATCAGGGGATTGGACTAGAAGAACTCCAAGGTTTCTTTTAGCTCTATGACTCTTTTCTCTTCTTCTTTTATCCTTTAAAGGTAGAGTCTAACTATAATATTTGGAATTGTGAATGTCCATTGTGGCTCAACAATGAATGCATGCACATGTGTACATGAATATATGTTTGCAAATATTCATATTTGAATCTTTCTAGTTTCTTTCTGACTCAGAGCTGCTGATGTGGAGAGGTTCTTCAAATCTTCTCAATCTGACTATTATGTTCCTTGTTCTTTGTCGAAGACTTCAGGAGATTTAAGCAGTAAAGAAAATTCTGGCTATTGAAAGGGATTAGTAGCTGCTAGTTCTTTTCAACAATATAGATCCGTGATGGCGAACCTATGGCATGTGTGCCACAAGGGCACGCAGAGCCCTCTCTGTGAGCATGTGAGCCATCAACCCACCTCAGCTCCACAGTGCATGCGGCGCACCTCCCACTGGCCAGCTGATTTTCAGGTCACACAAGAATGCATGTCATGGGTGCATGGGTGGGTGGGGGGAAGGCAGGGGATGCAGTGCAAGCACACACACCCATGATCCATTTTTGTTCCCAGGAGGCTGCAAGGACACTTACTAGGCCAAAAATGGGGCATGGGGAGGTTGCATGTGCATGCCCAGGAGGGCGTGGTGTGGGGGTGATGCACACATGTTGCATTATGGCTGTGGGAAAATGTGACCCATCAAAACCGCACTCAACTAAACCGCACCCGATTAAACCGTGTCGCTAACGTCATCAACAGGGCGACAACAGCTAGCACGGAGAAAGAAGGGCGCTTTAAATAACGCTTTGAAAGCAAGCCGATTCAACTTAAGGTAAGGGTTAGCTTTAGGGTTAGCTTTAGGGTTAGGTTAAGGGTTAGGGTTAGGTTTAGGTTTAGGTTAAGGGTTAGGGTTAGGTTTAGGGTTAGGTTAAGGGTTAGGATTAGGATTAGGTTTAGGGTTAGGTTAAGAGTTAGGTTTAGGGTTAGGTTTAGGGTTAGGTTAAGGGTTAGGTTTAGGGTTAGGGTTAGGTTTAGGATTAGGTTTAGGGGGGTTAGGTTTAGGTTTAGGGGTTAATTTTAGGTTTAGGGTTTACAGTGTGCTTCTGTCTCCGCGCTGTTGTCGCCCTGTTGATGACGTCAGCGATGCGGTTTAGTCGGGCGCGGTTTAGTCGAGCGCGGTTTTGTGGGTGAACCATGGGAAAATGCTTTCAGCATGCAATGACAAAAAGGTTGGTCATCACTGATATACATCATTTCTTAGTTTGGTCTCAACTTTCTCCCATGTTAAATCTTTGAAGTCCAGACAAGGGAATAGATGTTTATTTCAAGATAATTTCCATCAATTTGGCTATAATCTGCTTTAGATTTAGAACCAAAGAAGTCCAATTTCCAGCACTCAGTTTAATGAAGTCATGGGGAAAATATTCTTTTCAG
Organism: Thamnophis elegans; assembly: GCF_009769535.1. NCBI lineage: Eukaryota > Metazoa > Chordata > Lepidosauria > Squamata > Natricidae > Thamnophis > Thamnophis elegans. The sequence goes on from NC_045543.1 coordinate 86,112,956, forward strand.
TATAATGTGCTGACTGTTTGGTGGGCTTTCTAAGTACTGAAATGCAAGACTTGTCAGTCCATTTAGCTGTTGTAATGGCAGATGGAATGATCTTGAGGAGCACAACCCAACCAGTTCTGAGATAAAGGAAATCTGAGTTTGGGTCAAAATTTGACCTGACAAAGCATCTCAGCCTAGTTCTTATGAAGGTAAAGTAAGGGAGTTTTATAAAGTTCTTCCTAGTTTTTATGAAGATACAGAAAGGGAGGATTGTAGTGCATTCAGGATTTCAAAATTCTGTTACTATAACCTTGTAATAAAAGTAGTATTAATATACATGAATTTGGTTTCCCAGCCTGGGCTTCCTTGAAGGGCCGATATCAATCTACTTGATTTTTAACCAGTAACTAAAGTCTGGATACATTTTACAATTACAGAAACTTTTATATTGTCAAGTATTAGTTATAATAATTTATTTCATAATACTTTCTATTATCTGAAAAGAATCCAGAGACTCCATCATATGTTCCACCATCACTATGGTTAATGTGCCAAATCTCTTTCACATTCTGAGTGGTTTTGCAGGTCTGCAAAAAATATTTTTTCGAGAGCTGTTTTGGTTATTCCACGTAATCTGTATGTTTTTTGGTGCGCTGAATCCGAAAATGACCTCCATTTTGTCATAGGACATTACATTTCCTGATAATTTAGGTAACTGTTAAATAAGGCAATACCTCAAAATAAATGGAAATAGACATAGACTATAGACAATAGACTATAGACAATAGACATAAAATTAAAATTTTATTACAATATTTTCATGAAAATCCTGTTTTGAACTGAAATGAGCTCACCTACACTCATTAAACTTGATTCTTCTTCCTTGTGAGTCTCCTCTTGGTGCATTTACGCTTGTGAGTAGCATCTGGAATGTCTCTCTTAAGCATCCAACAGTAGTCTGCCATTATTGTAATGCTCCATTTTCCCTGGTATCTCCTTTCCATCTCTTTAATGTCTTGGTGGAATCGTTCACCTTGTTCTTCACTCACAGCTCCCAAATTTTCAGGAAAGTAGTCAAGGTGGGACTGGAGGAAATACACTTTCAAACTCATCAAGCAACCTAAAGCTTGAAATGCTTTCAGCATTCTTCTGACGATCTTTTTGTAGTGAGGATCTTTGTTATTGCCTAAAAACTTCTGTACGACTTATTTAAATGCAATACACCCTTCTTTTTGAGGATCCGTCATGGTATTGACAAACTCTTGATCAACTATAAGCCTTCTAATGTCTGGTCCGACAAACACACCTTCCTTCAATTTTGCCTCCGACAGGCATGGAAACTTGGTAACCAAGTATTTGAAGCATTCTCCATCTCTTGGAAGTGATTTTACGAATTGCTTCATCAATCCCAATTTTATGTGGAGAGGTGGTAGAAGTACTTTATGGGAAGGTATCAAAGTTTCTCGGAGGACATTTTTTTCATCGACTGTTAGCACCCTTGGCTGCCAACTCTTCTTGGTCCAGTGATTTTGTTGGTCTCGACTGTTCCATAGACACAGAAAACAAGGGTATTTGGTATACCCAGCTTGTTGCCCGAGCAGCATGCACAAGACCTTCAAGTCCCCACATACTTGCCAACCATGGTCTTCATATTTAAGTTTACGAAGAACCAATTCCAAGTTCTCGTAGGTTTCCTTCAAGTGTACGGAATGACCTACAGGTATGGAAGCATAAAAACCGTTGTGGAGTAAAGCTGCCTGTAAACTTCTTTTTGAAGAATCTATAAAAAGACGCCATTGCTCTGAATCATATTGGATTTTAAATTGACCCATTAGACCTTTGGCATCGATGCAATAAACCAACTTGTTTTCCTCGGCGAAGTAAGGAATGAACTCCTTTTCACGATGTCTGAACCATGAAGATGACACTCCTGGCAACAATAAATTCCTGCTTTTCAGCCTTGATCCGAGTAACTCAGTGGCATCTTTGGGAAGATTCAAGTCTCTTACCCAATTATTCATCTCCTCCTGAGAAAACAATTTTGGTCTTGTATCATCTTCAAAATCAATACTTGATTCATCATCTGGTTCAGGCATGACTTCACCTTCATCAGAGCTAGGTATCTCTTCCAAGGAGCAGGGGGCTTGGGTCCTGGTATATCTGTGCCATAGGGGATGGGACGAATTGCTAAGTAAAGATTGGGGTATGAAATGGAATGCTTCCATTTGGAATTAAACCCTTTCATATCGCATGAACAAAAGTAACAGTCATCACTATGGTTCTTTTGCTCTCGCCATACTATAGGAATCCCATAATGGAAAGATTTTTTCTTATCCTTGAACTAGTTTCAGAGGTCCTCAACACACTGTTTGCACACTTTATGAGGTGCCCAAACTTTATCTTGATCTCCAATTTTTAGTCCAAAGTATGCAAAGTATACTTTTTTTGACAAAGTCTATAATATTCTGCTGTTGCTTCAACACTGTATATTCACCACAGATGAAACAGAAACTGTCTGGCAAATTAATACACTTTCGCGGAGCCATAACATAACGGTTGAAGAATGATGAGCTAACATGAATTGCGATGAAAAAGTGTCAACAACCTAGAACCAAGAACCTGATGATGTGGCATGCAGAACCAAGTGTGGCATGCACGAGAGAGCAGCTCTGTGTCTATACACGAGATGTCACAGTGCTGGCCATGCCCCCTGCACTGACTGGAGATGCTGCTCTCTGCCCTATGTCTCCCTCCCACTGGATTCTTCAGGAAAGATTAACCCCTTCTACCATTAGAAGCACAGACTTAAAACTTGCTTAGCTTATGTATATATTGCTGACTATCAGATTTACAGTGCTATATTATTTTTATATAACTCAGACAAACCCTTTAAGTTTTTTTTGGCATTTTATATCTTAAATGCACTTATGTGAATTAATTAATTTGGTTAAAAACCCATAATATAAAAAATACCAAAAATTGAAAAAAATGATAAATTTGAAGACATTTTTTCATGTTGTGGCAAATCATGATGCCTAGGAGTTTTTTCAATATTTTAATTGTTTTCAGCACACCAAAATACATGGAAATTAGATGAAAATAATCAAACAGCTTTTTAGTCGCAGACCTTAACATATGATTTGATGAATACTGAGCTGTAAATTAGTGAGATATACACCATGATTAGCTCAAAACATAACAAAAAAGTTAATTATGTAACACTTTTGTGATTTATTCATGTGCAGCTGCATTAGTATGCAACCACTTTGCTAATAAAATTCAGTGGTATTCTGTGAAAGAGCTCATTAAACTTTGGATGTTATCTTACTGGAAGGTCTAACCTAACAATTTATTAAATGAGGACAATATTCATTTATAGTGTAGATGGTCCTTTTTGATGATAACAACTGGTAATAGTCAGCATTCATAATGTGTCACATCATTTGAATTGCTTATTCTGATAATTTTAAATTGTGATTTCTTCACAATTTCAAATCATGTTTTACTAAGATTGGATAAAAACTGCTTATGGATGCAGAAATTTAATGTTTCTCTCTATCAATTTGCATTAAATGTGATAAAATGCTTAGAAATTGTTTCAAAGAGAAAAAAACATTGAAGTTTTTCTGGATTGGATATGTAGTTTGGCATTTACTCTAATTACTAATATAATTAGTATCTTACTAATAGCACAAATATGTGAATGACTTGACTTTCATTGTATGATCATCTCTCCTATGGTTTGTGTCTGCCTGGCTTCCACATACCAGTCAAAATTCAAGAGGGGATTCCAAGAGAAACCCAAAATTGATCTTCCAAAAGGCAACTGGACATTCTCCCTTCCCTTCCCCTTCCCTTCCCCAAAAAATATCCAGTTGCTTTTTGGAAAATTATATTTGGGATCTCTCTCTCTCTCTCTCTCTCTCTCTCTCTCTCTCTCTCTCTCTCTGTGTGTGTGTGTGTGTGTGTGTCTGTCTGTCTCTGTCTCTCTGTTTCCCTGACTCTCTCTCATCCATCCCTCCATCCATCCATCTATCTATCCCAAATATGAACTAGATCCCTAATAAATGCAGTCAACTAGAATATAGCCCCTGTGTTTATGGAGATTTTCAGTCATCCTGGTCATGGTTATCCCAAAGGTGCTTTTTTCAAGAGGCAACTGGACTTTCTGGTTTTTCTTTGAAGATATTTTGCTTCTCATCCAAGAAGGTTCTTCAGCTGTGACTAGATGGTAGAGAACAGAAGAATTTATACTCTTTGCAGACAGCTGGACATTTGCATTCTTTTAGCAGGCCATTAAGGTCACCTGGAGGTTATCTATGTCATCACATCACCTGAATGGTGCAAATTGGTGTAGAGTCTTCTTGGAACTGTTGATATAATAGTTGTGGTACACACAAGATTGACTCAAATACAATGTATTGCTACATAGTTTAACTGGGAAGATGTGTGTTTTTGTATATAGGCACATAGTCCTCAGATTATTTTGAAGTTTCTATTTTGAAACAATCTGAGAGTTGAGTCTGATTTTACTAGCTCTTTTGCCATGATCATTCAGTGAAATTTGGTTTTTCTATTCACATTGCTTGTCAAAAGTCCCGTGGAAAAATCACAAATGGCGATCATGGGACCAATGTTCCCTCTAATTTTTTTTCAGTGTGAGCAGAAAAGTATAGTGTTTGAGCGGCATATTTTCATGCCTGAGCACCTGAATTTTTTTCACATATGTCACCTAAGACAACAACAAAATCAGTATTATTTGAAACTCAAAGTTATGTTTATTCAAGGTATCCGCTTAATTAAAAGTGTTATGTAATATCAGTATCACTTAACAACGCTCCTGCTTAGCAACCAAAATGTTGGCTCAGAAAGTCTGGCATTTGAAGCACGCAAGTCTTAAAGCTGTTGTTACAAGACCCTTGCACTCCTAACCCTTTAGGGAAACCCCCCCCAGGGGTCCTCAAACGTGACAGCTTTAAGACTTGTGGACTTCAACTCCCAGAATTCCACCCTGAGGGGAATTATATATTTGGACTGTTTCATAATTACATTAGAGAACTACATTGTTAGAACTTAGCACAAAAGATACCTTTTATCTGAAAATCCAAATAGAGTAAACCTGCTATTATCCCAGAGCACTAATGTCATTTGTCCCAATCTGTTTTACGAGTCTGTATTAAAATAGATAGAAATATTTTCACTAAATTTTATAGATCTATATTTCAGGAACCTATCAGAAGTTAGGGCAAGATAAGAGTAGAAGAATGAATTTTGTTGCAGGCCATGGGGATTTTTTCAGCATCTTAAAAGTGGAGTGCATGTGCATTGAACTAGCAATACCCATTTAATAACAAAAGGAAAGGGGGCTTCCTGGGAGGAGCCTGCTGGTGGTGGCAGCAAAAAAATCAGCTGCCTCCGAATTCCTGGCTATGTACCTGTTTAGAGGATCTTCCATCTGACGTCTTATCAGGTTTTCTTATCCTTCAGGCAAGAAGGAAAGAAGAAATTGTTTTGCTGGCAAATGCTCTTCGATTTTTGCAGCTTTTGTGCTTGCAGGGAAAGGGGGACTAGCCCAAGGCAGAACGGCTGTCCGTGCTGGGAATTTCAAACTGCCTTGTGCAGGACAAAGTAGGTCTCCCCCACTCAGTTCAAAGTTTTGTTTGATTTAATCTTATCACGAGCTGAATCCGTTTCCGTGGACAATAATTGTTTATCAACATTTTAGCTTCTTTTCTTTTTTTCCTCCGAAAAATTATTTACTTAGAGGCTTTTAAAATGGCGCCGAGCAGGCTGGTTTCTCCGGTAATAATGAACACTTTTTGTTAATTCTCACAAGAATTCACAAGAATTCAAAACAAAAGAGATTGCTTATCATATGTTTTGGTTTCACAATAGGCCAGCAGAAGCTTTTTAATTAGTTTCATTTCTACAAGAATTTTACTCCTTCATTAACTTTGCTTATCTGGAAGTTAAATGGTGATGAATCAGCTGAACGGTCTTGTTACAATGTTTACTCACTGAAAGTTTTGCCAAGCCTTAAACTTCAAAATAAAAGGGGAACTCAGCCTCTTTACTTAAAGCTGCATATTCAGGCAATAGAGTTTTATTAACTGCAGGCAGATAAATTTTGAAATGGCTTCAAAACCAAATATTAACTTGAAGTTGTAAATTTTTTTCTTATTATTATTCAAAATACCAGCTTCAATTTTGTAAAAGGCTTTCTTATCCAGCTGCGTTACAAGATGGCGATTTTATAGCTTCTGCGTTTGATATATGACACACTCAATCAGCTCTATTCTCCTGAAGACTTCTCCTTATTAACTGTTAAAAGTCTATAAATAGTATCCCATTTAAAACCAAGGGGAGCAGAGACTTTGTTTGTTTGTGCGTTTTTTATAATGGCTCCCAAATCGAAGCAGTCTAAGCGTTTCCTTAATAATACATCTCAAGAAATTGTTACAAAATCGCTGCCCTTGCCTCCCACGCCCTCTACTGGAGATCTCTTAACGCGAGAATTTATTTTTGAAACCCTTAAAGAGTTCAGACAGGAAATTAAACAACTTTTATCGGACTTATATGATAAACTGGATGCCAAGATTGCTCAAACAAGGGAAGATACGATCAGAGTTATGACTGTTATGACAGACTATGTTTCTGAAATGGAGGACAAATTGGAACTTTTGGAAAAAACTAATTCTAATTTGACATCTAAAATTCAAATGTTACAACAGGAAGTTGAAAATGCTCAAAAACAACTCGTTATGATAAATTACAATAAGACTGCGTTTGCAATAAGAGTCAGAGGATTGCGTGAAAAGGAACAGGAGAATTTGAAACAGACCTTTTTTGAGGCTTTCAGACGTTCGGTGGGAAGTCCGGGATTTAACTTTGATTGGCAGATTCAAAAAATTTATCGCCAGAACTCGTGTGTAGCAAAACAACGACAGCTTCCAAGGGACATAATTATATATTTCACCACAAGAGAATCCAGAAATGAGATAATACAGAAGTTCTACAATAACAGGCTGCGAATCGATGGACAGGACTTGATTGTTTTTAAAGAAATACCATCTCAAATATTAAGAGCAAGGAGAGACTACACTTTCTTAACTGAAAAACTCAGAGTTCTCAGATACAATATAAATGGGAAGTGCCATCTGGTATCACAGTCACATTTGAGAACCAAAAATATCGTCTCAATTCTGTTTGCGAAGCCCGAGATTTTTACTACAAAACTCTGAAGGCGGGACTTCCTGATTCACCCGGACTTGGAGAAAGACAAGGAGAAGGAGAAGATAAGCAGCGGGACACGTGGCTACAAGGCGGAGGGTGTTGCTTTCCCCTTCCGGAAGGGCAGAAGAGTAAAGAATAAAGATCCAGCTATGCCTTTAAAATACTTCTTAAATTTTTAATTTGAATAAAATTTCAGGACTCCTGTCTGGTATAAAATGACAAAGCTGTATACCGATGAAGAGATATTGAGACTGAAAGAAGCGGTGCTGAATTTGGACATATATTGTATGGGACTTATATAAGACTTGTTTGAATCTTAATTTAAACTGCGCATGAACTATTCTTTGGGGCGAGGAGAGCGGAGATCGTAGTTTTCTTGGATTGTGGTTTGGGATGAATGGAGTCGGGTGGTGTGGGGTAGATGGAAGGGTAGTGAAAGTTCAATTAGATTACCTTGATCCAGAATGTAAGCTGATTTTTGTATAAATTGTTATTTGAATACAAGGTTAAGAAAGATTATCTGGAGAGTCTACACGAGGGTGGAGTAAATATGAGAGGAGCAATGGATGAGGATAAAATATATATGCGGACACGGGTAAAGGCAGGATGGGAGGTATAGAATTTATATGCGGAAGCAGGTAAAGACATTGTTTAAGATTTTAAAAATAATGAGAAGCTGAGTTTAATGTTAGAGAGTATATTGACTTCTCTTTCTTGGGGGGGGGGGTTTTCCCCCCTTTTTTTTTCTTTTTATTATTCTTTTCTTTTTTGTTCTTTATTTTTTTTATTATTATTATTTTGTAACTTCTAATCTATTTGGTTTCAATATACTCCAGACTTTGCTTGATAAAGAACGATGCCGGGAATGGGACCTGGGAAGTCGGAAGGGGGTCAGGGAGGGGGGTTCAGGGGGTGGGTGGGTGGGAGGGTGGAAATATAGACTCAATTTTCAGAACAATGAATGCACTTGGATACTGTTGCTTTTTTTTCTTTTTTTTTCTTTTCTTCTTTCTTTTCCTTTTATTTTTCTTTTGTTTTAGTACAAAACAAATAGACCAATGAATACTAGAAATACACCGAAGCGAGGTGTAGAGGGAAAGAAGAGGGGAGAATTAAGAGGGAGTGAGAAGGGAATGTAAAGAGGGTGAGATGGTGGGAAGGGGAGAAAGGAATGGCTGAGGGGGAGGGGAAGTAGAAGAGGGGATTGTTGGAAGGGAGAAATGAAAATTGGAGGGGTAGAAGGAAGGGTGTATGTAGGATAGAAGTGTTATGAGTTGTTTATTGCTTCTTTTTTTTAACTGCACAGTATTTAAGTGATTGTATAAAGGAAAATGAAAATGTAATAAAGAATCTTTGATAAAAAATAACAAAAGGAAATGGCTGAATTAAATTTGGTAAAGTTGCAAGCGAGCTGTAAAAAGCTTGTGGTTTTTAAAATCATAGAATCAGAAGGGATACTGGAGGTCTTCTAGTCCAGCCCCTTGTCCAAGGCAGGAGTCTTTATATCATCTGAGACAAATGGCCCTCCAGTCTTTTGAAAACCTGTAGCAAATGAATTAAGATTCCATTGATTTTAATTGTTCTTACTGTCAGATTTCTCCTTATTTCCAGCTTGAGTCTCCTTCTGACAAGTTTCCATTGGTTCTTGTCCTGTCCTCAGGTGCTATTGCTGCCTCCTCCTCCTCCTCCTCCTCCTCCTCTAACAGCACCAACACATTTGCTGCCCAGCGCTGCGGCTGAGGTGAAGCCGCCAAAGCTCCCGCTGGCGCCCCCGCAGCATTGGGCGGAAATCCGGCAGTGCTGTTGGAGGAGGAGGAGGCGAACCAGCTGGCCACCACCCACCGGCCACCACCAGCTCTGCCGCTCTTCCCACCCCCTTCCCAGCCCCACAGTCCAGCGGTCGCAGCAGAAGCAGCCCCGGGGCTCCGCTGCCGCTCCCCGCATTTTCTGGATGGGGATCCCTTGGAGAGGGGATTCCTTCCTGCGAGACCCCGTCCAGAAAATGTGGGTAGCGGCAGCGGAGACCCGGGGCTGCTTCTGCTGCGACCGCTGGACTGTGGGGCTGAGAAGGGGGCGGGAAGAGCAGCGGGGCTGGCGGTGGGCGGTGGTGGCAGGCTGGTTCGCCTCCTCCTCCAACAGGCAACAGCACTGCCGGATTCAGTTGTAGCCGCCTGCAAAGGACTTCCACACGTTTCCTTAAGAAATCTCTGCGCGGCAGATAAAAACTGCTGCGCGGGATTTTCTTGCAACGTGCGTGGCTGCACAGGCGTGCACCTTAGAGGGAACAGTGCATGGGACCCCAAGACGTTGTCACTATCATAAATACGTGCTGACAGTCAAACACCAAAATTTTGGTCATTTAACTGTGAGGACACTGCAACAGTCATAAGTGAGTATGAGGACCAGTTGTAAGTCACTTTTTCAGCACTGTCATAATTTCAATAGTTGTGACAGTGAGATTGGAGGTAGAGTTTCCCAGGCTGATGGTCTTTGTGGAGTTCAAACTACCTCCCCTATGGATGAGGTTATAGATAGGTCAGGTTTTCATGGAAACCATGACTTCCAGAGCCTGTCCCAAGTCATCCATGGCCCAACTAGGAAAAATGATTATATGTCAGGTTTCGTGTTCTTGTGATCTGAAATTGGATCTATGTATGGTCTCCTAGTGGCTGATGGCTATAAGCTTCTCTAGGGCTGCCTCATTTGCTATGTGTGATCTATTGGATTGGTCTGCCCCTGTGATTATAAACCCCAATGGATTTCAAAGGAATCTGTGGTTATAATAGAAGATCTGTTGCATAATCCTTTGGAGACTCTACAACCCATGTGGAATAGGAGAGAAATCTTTGATTTAGATATGATTGTACCCAAGTGATCTAAACTGAGCCATGGATCTCATTTTCCCCTATAGTATATGGAGGAACTGAGAAAGATGAAACATATCAAGAGGCATCTAGAAGAAGAATGACTCAATTGAACATAGGTAAGAGCTGCTATTATCTTGTGGTGATTCATGTGGTGAAATGCTGCATAAATTGCATCTGGAACTTCCATTAAATGAAAATGAAGTATTAGAGATCATCCTACTAAAAATGTCCAGATTCTTCTCTTTCCAAAATTTGGCCTGGGAAATATGCAATTAATATTATCCTTCAGAATACAAAACCTTTTTAATACATTTTTTTTTCAAAAATGGAACACCTCATCATAATCTTTCAGAAAACCACAGATAAGTAAACTGCAGCCTCAAGTTATTTTTATAGCATGGATCAGAATTAAAATTTGCAAACCTCTAAAAAATACAATGGCTTCTTATTCATGAACTCTCTGGATCTTTTTTTCGTTAACTAAAAGGATGTAAAGATGCTTTCATTTCCATTGATTTACAATTTTGAGTTATGTCCTCATAATAAATAATAGTGCATCATATTGATAAATATTCATAATAAATTTTATGTTGAAGATTTATCAGTCAAGGGCTCTGTAGCCATAGAAGTCAATTGCTCATCACTTTTTCTGACAAGATGATTAAAAAGCAAACAAAAATTAATGTTGCTGCCTGTATAAAAATCGGAACAGTTCAATAATTATTGAGTGTGGTCTTTATTTGCATTTATTCCTTATTTTGCATGATAATCCCACAAACCTTAGTTGATCTCAAAAAGATGTTCTCTTAGACCCAAACACATATTAAGGTAGAAAATATAAAAATTGGGAAGAATTTGTTACTTGGGGGGAGGGGTTTGACTTAATTCCTTATCTCTCTACATAAAATCAGACTAATCACATAATCTTCAGAGTCAAATTCTTGGAATACAAAAACAAAGTGAATAAGATATCATAGAACATCAAGGCTTTGATTAAAAAGTTCACCTAGGAACTGGGAATTTATTTAAATAAACTCAGTTTTCCAAAGCTATGAAACGAGTTCTTAGGACCAGCTACAATATTTTTCTATCTGAATTTTAACAAGGTAAATATTTTAAGATTTCCCTGGATGGGAAAATGTGCCTATGTGATTGTGGGAAAATTGAAACAATAAATCACATTTTATTATTCTGCCTTTTCTGTTAGGACTAGCATTTAAACTACATTAGCTCTCTATTGCCAGAATACTTGGGCACATCTGATAAACTTGATATCATTCTGTTCCATTTGGATTTGAGTTATGATATATCTCTTAGGTAGTCAATGTCTGTGTGGCTTACTGTAAAAATGCAGCAACAGATTATTCAAGACAATTCCTTGGATAGAACAGACTCCCATTAGAGCTTAAGAGTATTTTATGATTTTGTCTTTTGTTTGACTTTTGACAATAAATAAAGATGTTTACAAGTGGCATATTGGCCTGAACTAAATGTCGGAATTATGCCATCTGAGATATTTGCCAGTCCCTCTTGCCCTCTGAATGTGTTGGTCTTTGGGAACACTTCAGCATCTGAGCTAATTTCTTTGCAGTTCAACTGTTAATCAAGAAAAACACTGTACATATTGCAGGATTTCATCTTGTGCAGGTAGTTTTCCATTGGTAGGAATTTCCTCTCCTCCTGATCCCTGACATCTCCCCATCCTCTGCAGAGAATCAAGGTGCTTTCCTGCTTTGCTGCTCTTTTCCAATTAACTTCTGCTGAGCAGAAGGATGGCCTTTTCTCATCCTTCCTCATACGAAATGTCTTTCATATTTTATCCAGGAACTAATTAGCAGTCGGTATAATGCTTTTGGTGAGAAATACTTTCTGAATTCTTTCAGACATTACCTTTGCCGATAAAGATTGTGTCAGACATAACGGCAGCTCCATATACAGTACATTATAGCAAGCCTGAAGGTTACCAGGTGCCCGTCAATTTTTAATGTCATTTTCTTCCAGGAAGATCACCTATTAGTATATTAACCAAAGCTGAGAAAAGACATTCCTGGCAATTGTCTGAGAAATCACTGAGCTACATGGTTACAAAAGGACCTTAAAGTTCACACCTGTTCATTCTGGGAAAGCGTGAGCAGTGAACAGGATGTGGCAGGGACTGCAACATATTTGATGTGATTTAAGGTGAAGTTTATTCTATTTGTTCTTATTTCAGATTGCTACGAATGGATCCAAGACAATCAGTTTCTACTGGTAACTTTAAAAAGGGAAAGCAACCAACCCTGCCTTTTAAAAAATAATGTCATGCAACCACCAGCACATGTAAGACATGATTGAATTTGATGCTTTGAAGTATTTGCATAATTTCTTTTTCATTAGCTGTTTCTAGCATGTTCATTACCTAGCAAAGTAGATAATAAGATATTCTTGTAGATGAGTTCTAAATAATTTGATATGGTTAGAAAAAAATAACTGATTTTAAAAAATCCAATGTCATATTAATCCAATACCATATTAGTCTGCTTCTGAATTTATCTTTTCCCCCTCCTTTTTTAAAAAAAGAAAATACTATGCCAGTTGGCATGAGGGAGTGCTATTTGAGAAGTCTTATATTATCATTCTATTCTACATATTCTATTCTCCAAAGCACCTGAAGGCAGGACAAGAAGCAATGAATGGAAGCTAACCAAGGAGAGAACCCATCTAAAACAAAGGAGAAATTTCCTGAGAGTTGGAATGATTAATCATTGGAACAACCTGTCTCTAGACCTTGTGAGTGCTCCAACACTGGAAGTTTTTAAAAAGATGGGCTGGACAACCATTTGTCTAAAATGGCATATGGTTTTCTGCTTGAGCAGGGATTGGACTATAAGACCTCTGAGGTCCCTTTCAAGTCTGTTATTCTTGAAGAAAAAGCTGAACAATTGGAAGACAACTAATTTCATCTCACTGGGAAAGATTCTTAGCTTTCCAAGTCACTGTATTAGGTTTCTAGTCCTCTCCAATCTCCATTCACCTCTTTCATATATTTCTTAAGAAAGGGGATGTGGGAGCGTGGGGCAGGAGATATTATAATATGAAAATATCCATCATTATTCAGTTGTACAATTTCTTCCTGCTATCCTGTTTTCTATCTATATTTCCATATTTTTATCCTAGATAAAAATATAATCCTAGTCTAGCATATGCTTTCCTTGTGGCTAATGACTATTTTTTCCATTACCAAATACCACCTTTTCAGTAATTTCACACTGATGAATCTTTACAAACAGGATGAATTAGAATTTTGCTTTATAATTAGAAATGCTTGTTAAGTAGCTTTGTTCTAAATTCAAATATGGTCTCCAAATTACTGCTGGGGAAAAAAAATCACATTTCATCTGGATTCCCAACCACTGGGTTTTCCCTTTATTTATATATTAAAAAAAAGCCTACTATGACAATTTAGCAATAGCAATAGTACTTATATATATGCTACTCCATAGTGCTTTTACAGCCCTCTCTAAGCAGTTTACAGAGTCAGCATATTGCCCCCAACAATCTGGGTCCTCATTTTACCCAGCTCAGAAGGGTGAAAGCCTGAGTCAACCTTGAGCTGGTGAGATTTGAACTACCGAACTATAGCTAGCAGTCAGATGAAGTAGCCTGTACTCTAACCACTGCGCCACCTCGGCTTTCTTGATTGTGACCAGCAACTCGGGACTTGTTTTTATTTTGCAAAATGTCAACATGGCAGGAGAAGAACAAAAGAACAGGATATTTTTTTGGAGAGAGAGAACTCTTCACTTCAGGGAGAGGAAGACCGCATGGAACATTGTTGAGCACCACAAAAATGAATGACACAGATGTGGAAAAAGCATAAATATTTAATGGTGAGAAAAGAGAGTCTCTAATTCTTCCATTCATTTACTTGCTATACCAGTTTATGACTTAATTAAAATGCAACTCTCAAAAGGCTCTTAATAAGTTGCATTTCTACTTCTGTTTCACCATTTGGACTGTGCAGTTTAGCAGCTCAAAGCAAAATTATTTGCAGATTGAAAAATGATGTTCACTTTTTGTATTAACACAAATGCTTATAAATTTCTACCATTTGTGTGTTTGTTTGTGTGTATAGATACATACACAAAACACACACACACACGTCTTGTTTAGCTCTTCTCTCTTGTTATTGGTAGGATATGTATATGCTTGAACAAGGCTTGCATTACAATTCTGAATCAGTAATAAATATTCTCAACAACCTGAACTGGTGGCAGTTCAGTGTGAGACCCACCTGATTGACATGAAAAGCAAATCCTGAAACTCGGTAATCAGTTTGGCAGGCAATGACTTCTAGAATCCCCACAAGGTCAATACCATCAGCCTTGTTTTATGGACTTTGCTCTCTCATATGTTTCTTTCTAATTATAGTCTATAGCTCATTAGGTCTGAGGGATGTGGCATCCCCAATTCAGTTAAGATTTTAACTGATCAGTGCATTTTCAGTTAAAAGTTAACACCACTGTATTCCACAGGAATTATTGAAAGGATTTTGGCTGTAATAATCTGAGGCTAAAATTCTGCACAAACTGGATGTTACATCCATATTTGTTTGTTTGTTTGTTTGTTTATGCCATCCATCTTGCCTTGAGGTAACTTGAAATTTTGGGGGGAAGAAAGGAATAAGTAGTAACATCCACAGGGGAGGGACAACGTACAGACCTGCCCCTTTTCTCCATGCCCTTGATTACTTATGTGTACCCCAAGGGGGTGAAATTACCACACAACATTGCAACATGCAGTGGGTTCCATTGGGAATTAGGCTTATTTCTGTGTAAGCAGGGCCATCTGCAGCTCACCAGAGTGATGCCCCAATGACAAAACTTTATTTGTAGCATCACAATTTACCTTAAGCTAGTTTGTACCAGTGTGATGATACTGTATGCATGCAAGTAAGGAGTGGAGTTTGCATTGCAAAATTATATGTAGGCAAGAATATGTAAACTCATTCCCCCACTAACCCAAAAGGTAGCATCTACTTTAGCCAATATTAAATCCAAAACTGGAGAATCCTTGAACTTTTCCAGATGTATAATCTGTCCTGGGAAATTGTAATTAAACAAGAACCTCCTCTGCAGACTGTAGACTCTCAGCTTTGCAAGCATGAAAATGAAAAGAGATAGCTGGGAGCACAAATTCTGAGTGTTGCCATAATTTTCACATTTTAAATCCAAGCACAGCTGCTGCCCATTTTTGCTACTTACTACTACAGCCAATTAATGGTTGTCAAGATTTATAATTAAATGAAGCTAATGAAAATCAGTTGGCTGATAATGGAATTTTTCTCTCATATTTGCATACTATTACTGCATGCAAATGTTAAAGTTGCAGATATGGTATTGTTTTAATTGATTATTTGATCTATTGTCTGACTCTTGATAAGTTGATCAATCTTCATAAACACATGTTTATTAATAATGAATAGATTCATTGGGTCATAAACTTGCAATACATTCAAGATAATTCTATTTCCCTTTTTGTTTTGTTTTGCATATTACTGTGATCCAGGACAAGCCTGGATCTCAATGAAATGATTATTCATGTCATTATAAATGCCTCTAAACCAATTTTGCCACTAATTAATGAACAGCTATGATTGCATGATCACATGAAAGGAAGTATAGAGAAAAATAAATGAGCATTCTACTGTCATTAATATATATTCAGGAGTTATCTGTTCTAATAAGATAATAATATTGCTTAGTTTTAGTGGTTTATATCCACGAAAGAGACCTAAAACAAGATGGATTGATGATATCAGCAAGTATTACAGGCCCAATTGCCCCAAAAAAGCTCAGGACCATACAGGTTGGAAACATGCGGAAGAGGCCTTCATCCTGCAGTGGATAGACAATGGCTAAAATGATGATGATGATGATGATGATGATGATGATGATGATGATGATGACAACTAGAACTGAAATTCCTTAACACTTTATATGAAATCTACATTATTGGAAATTATAAAAATATTTTATGGATGTGCCCAATATTTTCTCAAAGAACAGATACCTACGCTATTTTTCCTCTAGTGTCATCTTTTTTCTGTCTCAGTGAAAATATGAAGGTAAATAAATTTTAAGCAATGTTTTGTTTGTTGACATATAAAGCCAATCTTTAAAATGTTCTTTGCTCTCTACTGAGATAATGTTATATAGGTTTATAAAGAAAACCAAAACTCAGTATGTTACTATGCAACATATTGGTGCACAGAAATAGGAAGTAAAATTGTGCACAATTTGTCAAATGTAATGACCACATTCCACTGTGGATACTCATATAGTGAATAATAAAATAATCTCAGGCAGAAATGTTAATGTGGTAATTATAGAATAAACCATGTCTCTATTCCTAATTGAAGTAATGGATGATACAACAACATGCTCACAGTTGTTTGGTGAAATTCAGAAAATATTCTCAAACATGAATAAAAACATGTGCAGCACACTATTGAGTATGGAATAGTTCTATTGCTCTTGATTAAAATATTGCTGTCCAGATTCAGGAGTAATGTCATTAGAATATTTTACAAAATAAAATCTACAAATGGAATGATACATAAAACAGTATATGCAGTCCCTATATTGTAATGAATCTATAGAAAATATACAGATTAATAGAACTGAATCAATTCAAATGTCCAGATTGACTTAACATACAGTAAAACATTACAATATATTTAAATACTGTATTTTTTTTTCAGACAGTATCACTTGTGCCTGGGATTATACTTTGTCCATACATTTTATGATCATGATTTTTTTAAAAAAAAACTCATGGCTCTCTGGCTGTAATACACTCTTACCTTGAACTGTGATATGAGTACCAACTAAATTCAACAACAACAACAACAACAACAACAATGCTTGGTTAAAGGCACTTATGAGTGTGCACAAAAGATTGGCAGCCCAAATGAACCAGATCTTAGAAACACCTGAAAATGATGAATGGATGACAACTGAAAGGACATTTTTGATCCAAAAAGATAAAAAAAGAAAAGGATCCTGGAAACTATAGGCCAATCACCTGTTTGCCAACAACATACAAGCTCCTTACTGGTATCATTGCAAACCAAATTTATGGATATTTGGAAAGAAATAACTTTCTTCCTGTAGAACAGACAGGATGCTGCAAAAATTCAAGAGGAACAAAGGACTAACTGCTGATTGACAAACTAATCCTAAAGAATTCAAAGAAAAGACGAACCAACCTGTTTATGGCTTGGATAGACTATAAGAAAGCATTTGATTCAGTTCCCCATAGCTGGATCAAGAAATGCCTGAAAATCTTTGGCATCAGCAGCAACATATAAAAATTCATGGAAACTTCAATGAACCTCTGGAAAATGAAGCTTATAGCTAATGAAGAAGTAGTGGGTGAAGTTGAAATTAAACAAGGCATTTTCCAGGGCGATTCCCTTTCACCCCTACTTTTTATACTCTCAATGCTACCACTGATAATCATTTTGAAGAAGATGAACTATGGATACGAACTTGCAAAGAAAGGACTGAAAATTTCGCACTTGGTGTACATGGATGATTTGAAGCTGTTTGGTAAAACAAAAGCTGAACTGAATTTATTAATTGAAAGCACAAAAGAATTTAGCCAAGACATTGGTATGCAGTTTGGAATTGATAAATGTGCAACAATGGCAACCAAAGCAGGCAAAATCATAGACATGATGGAATAGAACTTGAGAATGAAGAAATGATAAAGGCAGTAAAACCAGAAGAAGGATACAAGTACTTGGGGAATTTAGAGGCCTCTGACTAAATGCATAATAAAGTCAAGGAATTAACTGCAACCAAGTACATTAGATGAATTCGCAAGATATTAAAGTCCAAATTGAATGGAGGAAACATCATAAAAGCAATAAATAGCTGGGCTATACCTGTGATTTGACACTCTGCAGGAATAATTGACTGGACCCAAATGGAGTTTGACAATTTGGACAGAAAAACAAGGAAGCTTATGACAATGAATCATACTTTGCACCCTAAAAGGGATATTGATCAATTATATCTACCAAGAGCAGAGAGTGGTCGAGGACTCCTACAAGTAAAACAGACTGTGGAAGAAGAAAAACACAGCTTGAATGATTTTCATCCAGAAAAGTGAAGAACCAATGATTACGGAAGTAAATAAAGGAAGACTTTTAAAGACAACTAAGTCAAAAGCTGAATATAAGAAAGAAGTAATTGAAAGCGAGCTGAAAATTGGAAAAACAAAGCTATGCATAGCCAATACTTGAAAAGTATTGAAGGCAAAGCTGACCAAAAGTTAACTTGGAACTGGTTAAGATCAGGAGCACTGAAAAAAGAAACAGAAGGTTTTATTCTAGAAGCTCAAGAACAAGCCTTAGCCACAAACTACATGAAGGCAAAAATTCAACATGTTACCACCAACAGCAAATGCTACCTCTGTAATGAGAAAGACAAGACAGTCGACCACTTGATCAGTGAGTGCAGCAAAATTTCACAAACTGACTACCTACAATGCCATGACCAAGTTGCTAAGACCATTCACTGGAATTTGTGCCAAAAGTTTGGATTTGAGTACAGCAAAAACCACTGGGAACATCAGGTTCAGAAGGTTTTAGAGAATGAGAAAGTCAAGATTTTGTGGGACCTCAGAATTCAGATTGACAGGCACATGGCCCACAACACACCTGACATAACAATAGTTGAAAAGAAAAAAAAGTATGGTTCATTGACATTGCAATACCTGGAGATGCATGTATTGAAGATAAACAGCAAGAAAAATCACCAAGTACCGGGACATGCAAATTGAAGTTGAGCGACTATGGAAAAAGAAATTGTTTGTTGTCCAGATTGTAACTGGAGCCCTTGGAGCAATACCTAAAGGGCTACCTTGCTATTTGGAAATTTTAAATTTATCAGACTTGAACATTCTGACTCTGCAAAAAAACCACCCTACTTGGAACAGCTTATATCCTCCAATGTTAGCTTAACAGTTCCTAGGTCCTTGGTTAGGACTCGAGCTGTTGAGCTACCAAACAGCCCCAAAGGCTGTGAATCTCACCAAAGATTAACCATACATAATAATAATAAACTGATTGACAGATTGATACATTGATTGTAACACCGCTAAATGTATATAAATATCCAGGAAACTTTGCGTAACAGCTGATTGCCTCTGTAAATGCAGGTATGTTTGTGCTTCATATTTTGCATCAGTAAATTTGGCATGCTACTCTCAGAATTTATAATTTTAAATTCTTATCATAGAGACAGTTCAACCAGCATTGCACTATTGCACATTTCTGAGTGTACTGTCTCATCTTCTGGTATCATTCATCTATACAGGATGAGAGGCACAGTTATACTTAGATCTGATTTTTTGTTCTTCTAGAAATAATTATTTGAAATTACAATTATTTGACATATGCAGAAGAATGGGGGTGGGGAGACTAACATCCATAGTGTTTCCCCACTGCTTTCCTACATACATTACTATGTCACATGTGTGTCCAAAATAATGGAATATTGTATTGCAGCACTGCTTTGCTGCATTTTCATCATTCTGACAAACATAAGATTTTTTTCTGTGGATGCCCCTTGTCACACTGGAAAACTTGAGAAAAGCCAATAATCATGTGCTTAGTACTTATGGGAAAGGGAAGTCAGTGGCAGAACCGAATAATTATTATTAGCCATTAAGAATATAATCCTACATATCACGTAGTGCCAATTGCTGAAACCTTTCAAGTAGAGCAATGCCAACAAATAATAACAAAGCCCTCAATCCAATAATATTAGGAAAAAGCATTTAAGCTCTTGATTGTTTCAGGGTAGGATACCACAGAATTTGGTCTGCTCCTGATATCAATAAGGTCCTGGGAACAGTTATCCATTAGCTTGAGGTTAAATCACATCAATATTCTGATAACAAGCAGATGTTTATTGTGACACAGCTGGACTTGGAGAGCCTTTAAAAAACTTGAACCAGCATTTGGAAGCTATTAGGAATTGGATGGAAAGAAGTAAATTCCTATTAAATCCTAGCAAGATAGATTTACTCTATGAATGAAAAAAAATCACAGCTGTGTAATAAGATTGGATTTAATAATCGTTACTTGGGGTTAAGCTCCCCTTGTAAAGTCTGGTCTGTAATATGGGTGTAAGATGTTCTCACAGCTCCTGTTTCAACAGCAGGTGGAGGTTGTAAGTAAGGTAATATTGCCCATCTTAAACTAGTGCACCAGCTACATCCTCCCTAGATCAAGAAGTCTTGGTGGCAATGATTCATGCCTTGATTGCCACAAAACTGGAAAATTGTAATGTGTTCTAAATAGGGCTATAATTGGTGCAAAATCTGATGACCAGAGTGTTAGATAGGAAAAAAGTGTTCTCTAACATTCCATCCCATCTCAACCAGATATTATATTTTGCACTAAAGCACTATGGTATCTTTGAAATCAACAAGCCAGTTAATTTATTTCATTTAATATAATATAATATACAATCAGAAGATTCTGGATACCAATTTAACATTGAAAAACGGAGTCACCCAACAGCAAGAAAAGTATGTAAAATTGTTCACAGAAAATAAAAAGTTATCTTGAGCTGAAAAAATAGGGATTAATATAGAGTTAAAAAAAGATGTGCTCACTGTATAACATGCCTAAGCAGAAGGAAATGATCTCAGTTTAGCTACCTCTTAAATATAAAACAAGTGATAGGCAAAGAGGAGACACAGAGCAAATTCGTATCTGTCTGCTTAGACTTTACTGTCCTGAGTGGTGAATAGATCATGAAGGGCCAAAGAGTCAGTGCCATTACAACCATAACTTCAACACTTTGGATGTTACTAATACATAGCTAACAACTCAATTATGCTTTTTTGAATTATATAAAACACTGCTTAGCTCCACAGAGAATAGCATGGTTAGTATGCATATAGATAACTCAGATCCGGCCCTAGCTGAGGTTGCTGCCACAATTCCTTAAGCTTCTATTTTACAGCCTACCAAAATTCATCTATTTCTTCATCACAAAAGAATGCTCCCAATTCCTGCTGTACATGAAAACTATTTTTCTCCAGCATTTCTTTATCTATCTGTGCAGCTGTTACAAAACCATGCAAAATATCTACTTAGCTATTTTTACTCCCCCAATCAAGCCATACAAATAAAAATATGACTGATTTGTATATGAAGAGCTCCCTGAAGAGAATATGCTTAATACTGCTACTAGAGCTGGAAGTTTTTTTTTCTTTCATCTTGTAACAACACCACCACCATCACCATGGATGAGATTCATCAAACACTGGTAGGTTCCAAGTCCCCTTTGGTCCCATGGAATACCCTAGATCAGTCATCAGCTTTTTGGGCAGTGGGTTGTATTTGAGTAGGTTAAGCAACACTTGAAAGGATTGGGCAGACTGGACAGAGGTATGACAATTCTTGACATTCATTATATCAATACAATTAATACTACAGCTAGAAATTATAGTACAATATATCCGGGAGTGGGATTCTACCAGTTTGGACAAACCGGTAGCTCTGGCTATCAGCTGAGAGCGAATCGGTTCGCTCCAACTTTGAAGTGGGCCCATCAGTGGTGGGTTTCAAAAATTTTTAGAACCTCTTCTGTAGGTGTGGCCTGCTTTGTGGGAATGGCTTGCTGGCCATGTGACCATGTGAGAGTGGCTTGCCAGCCATGTAACTGAGTGGGCATGGCCAATTTGTAAAATGTGGTGAAACTCACTTAACAATGCCCCTGCTTAGCAACCAAAATGTGTGCTCAGAAACTCTGGCATTTGAAGCATGCAAGTCTTAAAGTTGTCAAGTTACAAGACTCTTGCACCCCTAGTCCTTTAGGGAAAAAAAACCGCAGGGATGTTCAAACTTGACAGCTTTAAGACTTGTGGACTTCAACTCCCAGAATTCCTCCTCTCACTCTTCATCTTGATGATGTGCGGACGGGGGGGGGGAGCTGGAACCGGTTCTAAATGGCACTGTAGATTTGTGGAACCTCTTCTATAGAAGAGGTTAGAACTGGCAGGAACCCACCCTTGGGGCCCACTCTCTGGTCCCTGTGCTGTACTCACCTATATTTCCTTTTCCTAAGTCCCGCTGATCAGTGCAGCAGGGGGAATTGTCATGCCTCAGCTGTTTTCCTCACCAGCAGTAAAGCAGAAGGTAAGTTTTCTGTAAATTGTGCATGCAGTTCACGAAGCACTCTTTCAATGAACCAGTTGTTAAATTCCCAGGATCCCACCCCTGAATATATCTAAGAGTACCAAATAGGGAAAGCTTTCTTCAATCGGTGTGCAAAAGACTTTAAAAATAAGCATACCATACAGTATTACATAATGTTATAACAGAATATACACACCTTATTCTAATTGCCTTTTTTTAATATCCATGTCTAAAATGAAGCCTTAAGCCTAAAACTACTTAGTTTGGTTCTATTTCTGCTAGACCTCCATTAAAACAGGACACCAAAATAGAGAACCTGGAAGAAAATAGATAATATCTATATAGTACTGCCAGCAGTAATGAGACAAACTCCAGGATACGGTCAAATCATGAACATGCTATAATACAAAAATAAATTGCATAATACAATGCAATTTATTTTTAACAGCACTGATCAGGCAAAGCAGCAGCCCTAAAATGTTACTAAAAGGGGACTAAACAAGGAGTAAGGTAGAAGCCTTCAGTTTCAGGGAATGCTCCTACAGTAGCAGACAAATCTGACTTTTCTCCCCTATTTATTTATATACAGTATAAAATTAATTTATTTATAAAATTTATTGGCCACTCATTTTATCATTAGGGAGTTCTGGGTGGCTTGCCATCATATTAAAACATAAATAAATTATATTAAAATATAAATAAATAATATTAAAACATAAATAAATATTAATATATTAAATATAAAAAAAATTAACAATAATCTGTTTTAAAACATAAATAAATTAAACCCAACAATTAAAATCTAAGGGCATGTGGGGAAGGCGGGCATACACGGAATACACCTACAGATCTCAATTAACAGTGAAGGATAAAAAAAATGCATTTACCAATTTTAATAAACTCAGACTTTCTCCAACTTTTGACTATTAAGCTCACAAGTCACCATGTCACTTCTTTTCTTATCTTTGACAAGCTTTTGTTACCATCTTAAAACTGATCCTCAAGAACGCATTTAGATCAAGTACAAGGAAAAGTAGGTGTAGGCTGCAGCTCTCCTGTTAAAATTGGACTATCCCCATATCTAAACAGCAAGCAAGCAAATAAAATGTGTAGGCTATAGTGCCTTGTACCTATCCTGATTCAACATGACAATAACCTTCTGCAATACTTCTATTCTGCTGCACCTTTCAATGGAATGAAGTTCATAATTTCTGTCTGGATGCCTTTAAAAGTCAAGAAGTTTTTCTCATCTCAGTTAATTTTAGCAGTGTTAAAAGATAAATTGTATTTCTTAAAAAAAAATCTAATTCAGAATCACGCTGTTAACAATAGCAACAGCACTTAGACCCAAAGGTGCTTTTTCAAATGGCAACTGGACTTTGTTTTTCCTTGAAGATGCTTTTTTTCCAAGAACCTTCTTCAGATTTGCTTCTTGGATGAGAAGCCAAGAAGTCTTCAAGAAAAAAAACAAAGTCCATTTGCCTTTTGAAAAAGCACTTTTGGGACACTCCATGACCTGGATGACTGAGAATTTTCATAGACAAACAGCACTTAGACTTATATACTGCTTTATAGTGCTTTACGGCACTCTCTAAAGAGTTTACAGAGTCAGCAGATTGCCCTGACAATCTAAACCTTATTCTGCTCGGATGGATAGAAGGTGGAGTCAACCTTGGGCCTGTCAGGATTAAACTCCTGGCAATGGAATGCAGAGCTAGCCTTCAATATTGCATTCTAACCACTGTGCCACCACTGTTTCTTTTATTTTTTCACCATTTGTCTTTTCCTACAATACCTAGCAGTCATTATTGCAAATAATATAATATTGGAGTCACAGGACTAGATTGTATGCCACTCATGAGCAGCTCAAGATCCATAAAAGTTTTAAAAATAAATTCCCTGGATTTAATATCATTGGTTTTGGTTTTGGCAAAGATTCTTTTAAAATTCTCACACTTTTCAAGCAACCATTATAATTCAATGATTAAATTAATGCTTCCACATGTAGATGTTTAATTTAAGACCCGCGCCCCTGAAATGGTCGAGGACTTTCCTCAGTACTTTGATGAGGTCTGAGCGGCTGTCAGCAGCGATCAGGATGTCATCAAAGTAAGGTACCACTCCAGGGAGCCCATGGAGCAGACGTTCCATGAGGCTCTGGAAAATCCCCGGGGCAACGGAAACGCCGAATTGAAGGCGGTGACAACGGAAAGCCCCCCGGTGGGTGACGATGGTTTGGGCAGCCGCCGCATCGTCATCCACAGGGAGTTGCTGGTAGGCCTGCGCCATATCCAGTTTAGCGAAAATACGGCCCTGCCCCAAGGAGTGGAGCAGGTGCTGTACAACAGGGACTGGATAGGGGTTTGCCTGAAGGCCAAGGTTGATGGTCGACTTATAGTCGGCGCAGATCCTAATGGAGCCGTCGGCCTTCACCGCAATCACAATGGGGGTCTCCCAAGGTGAGTGGTCGACGGGCTCCAGTATGCCCTGCGCCACGAGCTTATCGAGCTCAGCTTCAACCTTTGGCCTTAATGCAAAGGGCACCCTGCGGGCCTTCAGTCTGATTGGTGCAACCTGGGGGTCCAAGCTAAGGGATATGGGGCTTCCTTTGTAATGGCCTAGCTGGCCATCAAAAATATCAGCGTAGTCTGACAAGACTGCTGCTATGTCTGGGGGCGTGTCCGCAGTAGAATGAATCCCCTGAAGGGAGATACCCAAGGGAGAAAACCATTCTAACCCCAGAATTGCTGGTAAGGGTTTCTGAACAATTAAAGCAGGTAAAACAGCGCAAAACTTGCCATAAGAAACCCTCAAGGCATATGAACCAAGGATAGAGATATGGGAGCCTTGATAGTCTGTTAAAATTGCGTTAAGGGGTGACAAGTGACAACATTTCACGTGGGGGCACAACATAGAAAAAGTGTCCCATGAAAGAAGGGATTTTGATGAGCCGGAGTCCACTTCCATCTGACACGGCTTCCCTTCAATCAGTATTTTAATATTGACTTTGTCCGTACCCTGTGAGGATGAGTTGATGGAGGTGTCATGCAGGGATGAAGAAGCTTGATTGATGTTAAAGCATTCGTCTTGACGCTAAGCAGGTTTCCGCTGCTGCGAGCTCTTCGGCGGGGGTGGAGGAGGACCATATGGAGGAGGTGGCTCGATTGCTGCAGAAGGAGTAGGAAGTGAGGCTTTGCAGACATGGGCTAAATGTCCTTTC
Organism: Thamnophis elegans; assembly: GCF_009769535.1. Lineage (NCBI taxonomy): Eukaryota > Metazoa > Chordata > Lepidosauria > Squamata > Natricidae > Thamnophis > Thamnophis elegans. The sequence goes on from NC_045543.1 coordinate 86,138,457, forward strand.
TTTCCGCAGCGGCGGCAAACCGCTGCCTTGAAGGGGCAATTAGCCCGGGCGTGCGCTCTGCCACAGCCAATGCAAGCAGAGGAGTTTGAAGGGAAACGGCTGATGGCTTGATTCTGTCGAGGCTGCTGACGGCGGGGTTGTGCTCCGAGTCTATCTACCTAAAGTTGTTGTAGATAGTCAGGCAGGGGGGCTAGCTCATCAATTAGATTTGTAATGTAAGTTGGCTGCTGGAGCGGAGGAGGCGTTGGAACGGTTGAGGCTTGAGTGGCAGGTAACCCTTCAGCAACTGTCATCTGCGCGAGGTAGTGTTCTATTTCGTTGGACGATGAATCTGCCAACTCCGCAGCGCGAGCCTCGTCTATGGCATAGGCTAATGTGACCTTAGGCTTGCCCAAAAGTCTACGCCTGAGAAAAATATCCTTTAGGCCACAGACGAATTGCTCTGCGAGATTTGCCTCTAGATCTGGGAACTCACACTGTGCTGCAGCAACTCTCAAGGCTTGCAAAAATTGATTGACCGTTTCTGCAGGCTTTTGGACTCGCCTGCGGTAAGCGAAGCGTCTGGCTATTTGAGAGGGAGTAGGTGCGTAGTATGCCTGCAGTCCGTCTGTTAGTTCTTGCCAGGTGAGGTCGTACACCGCTCTTGGGGCGGCAAAAGACCTTGCGGTGGCAAACATTTCCGGACCGCAAGCCGTAAGGAAGAATCCACATTTCCTCACTTGAGAATGACCCTGACGGTTGTTAGCGATTAAAAAGCATTCAAACCATTCAAGAAATGTCTCCCAGGTTTCACCTCCAACCCCAAAAGGGGCAAACGTTGGCATTCCGGCCATGGCAGTTGGTTGGAGTGTAGACGATGTGACTAGAAGTGGCAGTTGATTTCTTTTTCTTCTGGTTACAGGTCCCCAGTCCTCGTCGCCAGTATTATATCTTCAGGAATGAGACAGAGGCTCGTGTCCGGTAACTCTGTAACCAATTTATTTTAACACAACTTGTAACAGTAACAGGAAACAACCAGGCAGGGTGCTGGTTTAACAATGTAGCAACAGAAGGATGATCTGTGTAGAGAGAGGCAGCGAAGCAGCTCCAGCTGGACTGGAGAGTTCGTCTGCTCTGGTGCTGAACAACTGACAGTTTGAACGAGTCTGCCTTTTATAGTTCCGCAGACTCGCGCGCCTGACAGCCCGGCAACTGACAGGCGCGTCTGATTGGCTAAGACGCGCCTGGCTGCTGCCAAGCTGTCATTCGTAACAGCAAGGACTAACTTTAACTATACAACAGTTTTGGCAAAGATTCTTTTAAAATTCTCACACTTTTCAAGCAACCATTATAATTCAATGATTAAATTAATGCTTCCACATGTAGATGTTTAAGTTATTACATTAACCTTGATATCAATTTTATTCATGATTTAAATTGCATATTTTTGTTCTTTTTGGTTGGATAAATGAAAAAATTAATATAAAGAAAATATGAAGCTATGTATAGTTTGGAATTTCAATCCATCTTATTTATATGTACCTACTGTGGTAGGTACATATATTCTACCTATTGTGGTAGAATAGTCAGAAATGCATTTCAACATCATGTAGACTACAACAGTGAAGATATTTGACATAGGTTTACTATCATTTGTGTGGTTTATGTAGTCACTAATATATTTAATTATTGGAAAAAGATGGTTGATGTTATAGAAAATATACTTTTTAAATTCTGCTATATCATTCTTTTTTTCCACTTTCATAAAGTGAGTTATCTGGGCATCTATCTATCTATCTGTCTACCTATCAATTCTCAGAAGGCTTATGAACGTCAGAAAAAAATTGACTCACTTTTTCAACATACAAGATCCAACAACATATGAGCTCAGAATCACCAAGCCTGGCAATTTTCTAAGACTTGATTCAAAAGTGCTATTTTTCTCCAGACAGCTGGAAATGTCAAAAATGAAATGAAAAGCCCTAAAGGGGTTGAAGAATGGCTTTTACGGCTGATGCCAAAGATGCTCTTGTTACTTAGAGACAGTAAAGAGTAAGTGCGCACAAATCCTTATGAAGTCTAGCAATTATGAATTTCCTCTAAATGAAACTATCCCTTTTAAAGCGCAAGTCTTATTCTACATGTCTTACTATACACATACCCAGTACAAACTACAGAGTGTTCTTTTATATCCCTGATCTTATGAAATAAATACACTGTTGGCAATCTGTGTTTTTTAAAAAAAGAAAGAACCATGAGGAACGGTTTCTGAAGTCTTTTCTAGTATTCTGCTCTCTGAGTTACATGAAGATGCAATGAAAAGCAAAGGTTCCCCCTTCTTTTATATAGAGTTGTTCCTTAGATATATACTGTAACTGTAGAATCTTGGGGCTGTTTAAAATCTTACAGTTGTTTTCTTTTATACTACTGTTTTTCTATTGCCATGGCACATCGGTAAAGAAAAGAGGGAAACTATGCAATCAACTATGCTTTTGCTTATGCCATTCAGTTGTGCTGGAAAAATATCAGACATGGAAATCTGTGTGCAACTCAAGCTGGAAACTCCACAGCACTGTGTCTTACACTCATTCCTCCCTCCCACCCCTCATCTGAGAAGATCTTAATGAAAAACTACATCTAGCAACTTACTGGAAAATGTAGGAGAAGAATAATATTCAAATCAAGGATAAACTATAGAACAGTCTGGAGCCTATTATAACTAGCTACCTCAATGGTTTTCAGATCAGAGAGGATCACAAATGAATTTGTAAAAAGAAAAAAGAAAGAAAGAAATGAGATAATCCTGCTTCATTCACCTCATCACATTTTCCTTTTGTGTAAGCAGGAACAGGCCATCTTTACCATACAGGTTTGATATGTTTTGTGGATGACCTTTTTAGATAAAAGTTTTAAAGAACAAGAAATGCAGAATTGTAAGTCACTGCAAAATCCAGCCATTGCTTACCAGGCTTATGTTTGATTCTAACATGATGCAAAGTTTAATGGTTAGGAAAACAGAATTGCTCTTTTCATAGCCTATTAAATACCAATGATAGCAAGTGTTGTTGTTATGGAGTTATAGCTTGTCTTTCCTCTAGTTCTTAGTGATAAACATATTTCCTCTTACAAATTTATCCCTACAACATTTCTTCATGAAACACTAAACAGAGACTTACCGAAAGCCACTGAATAGGTTTCTGTGACTGAGGTTGCTTTTAGCATGGTGAGTATTACATTACATTGGGTCTTCCCAAGTGCATGGAATTCTTGTATGACATGTAAATGCCAAAGCACTGTTGGCATTTATTAGATATTAGTGATTGTGATTTTACTGACAACAAACTAGTTGACTGCTGATGTCTGAAGTTGCTTTGGGCGAAGAGTCTCCCCTGAAGCAATAATTCATCCTTTTATCTTTTAAAAAAATTGATGGCAAGCCAGCACAGATAGGAAATATACAAAAGAGAGATTCAGGTATACTACAAAGGTTAATATATACTCCTACAGTAAGCTATAAAATATCTATATAATAATACCTTCTATCATCTGAAAAAGAGACTACTCAAGGAAGAAAATCCTACTGCTGCTAGATCAGCAATGGTTCAGATATTTCTTGGATGAATTCTTATTTAAGGCCTTGAATGCTTTGACATTTATTTCTGCTATCTTCATACCCAAGAGAGACTGGTACCCTGACATCAAAGCTTTTAGTATTTGTTTAGATACCATCATACTTAGTTTTTGATAGTAAACTATCAAACCCCACCATAATATTTTCCATTATCTAAACAATGTCCTACTATTTTCAATCAACATGGATTATGTTTTTTGAGATGATTATATACCTGCCTGTACATAAATGCCAGCATAGGTTGCTCCAGATCTTAGAAGGAGAATGAAATTATGAAGCCATCCAGTAGCCTGCTTCCTTCAATCAAGGTACAGTAATGGGCTATTGTGAGGTGATACATTTTATAGAAAGGGATCAGAGGCCATCTGCACACACTAATTCCATATGTGCAATTTTGTTTTCTGTTTCTGTCTCTCTCTGTTTCTCTGACTCTCTCCTTTGGTGGAGGACATTTTGTCCTACCCTTTAAAAAAAACGTGCCTCAATTCAAAACTGGTTAAAAAAAATACATTACAACACCATGTAACATGTTGTACTCTGGATGGGTCATTACAACACATTGTAAATGGGACTTCCTTTAAAACAACTCAGAAATATCAGCAAATCAACATTATAGTATCTGAGTTACTAATTGGTTGCTTTAAACAACTGCATAATTCCAGCACTAACCAGTCTATTTTCTGGCTCAGTTCAAAGTGTTGGCACTGAATAGATAATTCAGTTCTAAGTTGATAAGTGGAGATACTCATAATTCTAGAATAAGTCTCCAACTCTACCCCAGAAAGATTTTGGGTTTTCTGCAATGGCTAGTGGAATACAATAAAAGATCCAGGAAAAATCTTATATTCAATTGTACTAGCCAGTCAAATCCTTGATTACAAATATATGGCATTTCAAGGAATTTGTTTTAGAAAGAGCTAATTAATTTTCAAATTTACTTACAATCTTCCCTGTTGGCAAGACACAATTTTGTTATAAACTAGTTTGAAAGCATTCGATTATATTAACAGCAGGAGTTCAAAGCTATTACTTCTGTTGTCATGGGAAGTGGCCATCTCAAAGGGAAATGAAGCAAAAAGAGACTCTGAAGGGGGGAAAAATGAGTTTGTAACCAAATCGAAAGCCAAAATGAAAAGGATAGTCAACTGGAATAAGGATATCAAGATGAAGAGAGCAAAGTCAATAAAATAAAAAAGACAATAACATCTAATGATGAAGACATAATATTTGCAGTAGTTCTGGTTATAACTTGAAAGTTTTATAGTGATGATACAATGATAACAGTTCTCCAAACAAACTCAAACTCTTTCAACAGGGCCAAGGGCAAAAAGGGCCTCTGCTTCATTATCACAGAGAAGACTGATATATCTATTATAAAAAGATCCAAAAATCTATATTTTCTTTTCTATCAATCCCTAAAATCATAATGTACTGATGGTAATATTGCCTGAGGAAATTGAAACTGTTCTTACTCAACAACATATAAAATATAGTCAATCAATAAATCTTAGCTAATTGTATAGTTCTCCCCCAGCTGATTATCAGACATTTGCTTTTTTATAGATGGTGTGTACAGATGGTGTGTCCCAAATCTGATGCTTCTAGATATATTGGATTTCAACTCTCATGATTGCTAGCTAGCATAGATTTTGAAAGTTGGTCTAATAAATTAGGAGAGGCCAGCTTGAAATAAAATTAGCATAGGACTGCAGGATGCAGTAGCTACATGATATTTCCAAAGGGTAATAATGGTTTTCTTTTAAAAAATATGTTCCAGGAAGGTAAGATACTTATTACAATAACCATTTTTAAAAAGTTTGTCATTAATGATACCCAGTAGTTTATAGGAACAATCAACAATAAAAGCAGCCAAAGGATAAGATCAAAATTAAAACATCTGGAATAAAGTATAAAATAGAAATAAATGAATAAGATACTACTCAAATCACTATTGCTACAAATGAAATAAAGAGAATAAGGTAAAATTATATAAAGATACAACAACAAAACACCTTGCAATGTTTTTTTTAAAAAATTCTGGCTTAAGTAAAGAAATTTAATTTTTTTTTGTCTTCAGTAATTTCTGGAAAGTAAGACAAAGATGGAGTAGGAATTCTATGAGGAACTATTTCACAAAACTGGAGCTGAAAGAACCTTCACCTTTCTTCCTTTTGAAATGCCAAGTGAGTACCACAAAGGACCAATTCTTCATGATTAATAATATGATATTTTTGCACCCTTCAATCCTTATGGTCTTTGAATGGATTATGCAGCACTTTGGCCACGTTAAACTCTTTAGTTTTTTTAGGTGAGATGGCAGCATTTTAATAATCAGCATCTATAATAAAACTGCCATTTTCTCACAGTGGTACTGAGTTAATATTAAGTGTCACAACAGGGGTTCAAAGAAGATGCTCCCGATTTAAAGCTTTTTTATTGTTTAGTGAATAAAATAATATGGAAAAACAAATCACTGGGACCTCCATTCACAGCTGGGATAAATACAAATCTTCAAGGAATGTGTGTAAATTATAGAGCACGGCAAGAGGCCTGTTTCTCATTTAAATAAATAGTCCCCCCTACCACTTTTTCCTAATCATGTGAGCGACTGAGGAACAAAGTAGGTATTTCTATACAGATGACTCACTGATGATCTGAGGGGAAGTCCTCTAGAAATTCAGGAATAATATGAGGGTGGAGAAAATCCCAACATTTGCCGTAATTTGTTAATATTCTCCAAAACAGAGTACCATTGTTTTCCCTCACTGTGTTTCTCTGAAGACTAGGGCTAGCTGAACTGAGATGTAAAATGCCAGATGATCAAGAGATGGTGCCAAGAGACTCTTAATTCCTTGCTGCCATCGGATGATATCTGGATTATTGTAGCTCTTCCTACCACAGTCTTGAAAATAATACAACACAAATGTTGGCAGGCTTTGATCAAAAGCTTTGATCAGGCTTTGATTATACATACATACATACATACATACATACATACATACATACATGTGTGTGTATGTGTGTGTTTGTGTGTGTGTGTATGTGTATGTGTATGTATATCTATATGTATATGTACATACATACATACAGTATATACATACATACATACATACATACATACATACATACATATATTTGTAGATTTTCACGGGTATGGTGGTCTTGTTGTATTCGGGTCTTTTCCCATGTAAGATTGAGATTGTCTTGTCAATGTTTTGGCAAGGTCTCACTCGCCATCTTCAGGCTGGTGTTTTGGGCTTAAAGCGTCATCGGCGCTGCCGTCCCTCTACAAACCTTGGTTGGGATGTGTGGAGTGGTGGCCCCATTTCAGCAAGTGTATCCGCACCAATCTACCAATCATGATACAGTCACACATCCAATAAATCCACTTGCTGAAATGGGGCTATATATATGAAAAAATGGGATGTATGTATGTATGTGTGTATGTGTGTATGTGTGTATGTGTGTATGTGTGTATGTGTGTATGTGTGTGTGTGTGTGTGTGTGTGTGTGTGTGTGTGTATGTATGTATGTATGTGAATAAGTAAGTAAGTAAGTAAGTAAGTAAGTAAGTAACCTGGAATAAAATATTTTTAAGACATTACTCCTGTTTTATTGTGCATTTACTTACTGTGACTTATTTCCTGCAATTTATTATAAAACCATAATTCTGAATTGTAATTACAATTGTAATTGTAAAAATTTAGATTATTACCACAAAGAGTGTGTAGCACATGTTATTTTAGTGGTCTGGCATGGAGGCTGTTGTGCTGGTATGACCAACCATTGGAATGAGTAACAGGAGAAAAAGAAACTAATTTTTAACCTTAAAGGACAACTGATGAGCAGAGCACATGAGCCTACCAACTGTTAGCCAAGACTATTGTGGGGAGTTTTTAAGACAACAAGCGCCATTGGTCCAACTTGATATCTATTCACCCACTTAGTTGCTGGAGTTCTAACCTAGAATTGGAGAGAGAAAGGAGGAGAGGACAAGAAAACAGAATGCTGGAAGAGAAAACTTGGAGAGTAAGGTTAAATTAATATGTAATGCAATTGTCAGGAAGGGAGAAGAAATATTCAGGTAGCTCCCCTAGAAGAATGGAAGTGAAGGGACCTAGAGGGACAAAAACTCCATCCAGGATTCAAGACAGGCTTGAGGAGATTGGCTGTTGATGGACAAACCCTGGTCTATAGGAAATGACTGGGTTGATAAAGATAGATTTGTTAAGGACTTACAAGGGTCTTAATACTGATAGGAAGGAAAAGTTGTGTATAGAACCCTAACTAAAAGCTGGTGCCCATTGTGACTGCTGAGACAACTAACTAGTTAAAGCAACTACCAGTAATAGAGGCCAAGAGTGAAACAGAAGACAGACAAAATACATTTTATCATTCAATGATACTTTAATTCACTTGTGCCTCTCGTTCTATTTCTTCCTTTGCTTGATATATCCTGTGCTGTTTTTCAAATATTACACTATATATTTACTCAGGAGCATGTCCTATACCTATCTATATTGATATCTATATCTGCATAAGATTGAATGAAAAATTATTATTTGCACATTATGCCTCTCCCTTAGCTCTACATGAAAAATACAAGTGGACTACCTTTTCAATCTTTCAATCTTACTTCAGTGCTCAGAATAGGGCAGAATCTGCTACCACACCTGAGAGGAAGCCAGTTGACAAAATATAGGAGGCCAGTTGACAAAATGCAGGATAGGCTACATGGAAAATCAAATGGAATATCTTGGAGAGTCATAAATGAACAATGGGAAAGTCTACTGATCCTTTCTAATACTGTATCACCAGATACTTGATTCATTCTGCTTAATAATAGAACTGGCATTAAGGAAAATCCATCATGAAATCCCTTGATAATGTTACCACATTAGTAAAGAAGATGTTTTTTCATGTAATTTTAATTTTGCAACTTAGAATTTTAGCTAAGAACAAATGATTACTAGATTTCTTTGCTTCCTTTCTTCCATCTTGTAATTGGCTAGATTTTGGATGTTCAGATCGGTCTTATCTATTATGAACTGAGTGTAATGAAGGTCACCTTTATACTCAGAATTGTGCCCATGAAGTAAGGCAGTTCTGTATGCTTCTAGTATGATTTTTCTCATTTCTGTTTTTCCCTCATAAATCTAATGAAAGCAGCCAAGAGGAAACTCAAAAGCAAACTTGGGCCACTAAGAATTGCTACAAGTTGTATTTTCCTCCCTTCCCTATCACTATTATACCCACTCATTTTGGCTCAGATATCACCTTGTTATGGAAAGCAATATTATGCTCTAATTAACTTTGTCTAAGCCTGTATCTTGATGGTAAGGTGTCCCTACCAAGCTGTTTTGTCAAACATCATCCTGATGCAATGCTAACATGTCAACAAACTGCTTTACCAGAAAAAAGAGGCAATCATATAATCTGCTGTTAAAAGGCATCAACTAGTTACGTCTAATGATCAGTGTAGCAAAATGCTAAATTACATGGTGTAATGTAGTTTGTTTTTTAATGTTTATAAAACATATCCAGTCTTGATTGGGCTAGTTCAAAATTAAGTTAAATAATTAAATAAAAGGGTATGCTTATATTTTGATTGAATCAGTGTCATATTTTAAATAGCTGATTCTGAAAGCCTAAGCTAATTGGGAAACCTTAAAAATGAAAGGGTCTTTTATGTGCTAGGATGTATTAAATGTATCAAGTTCAAATCACGCTGAAAATATGCAATCATCTGACCCAGACGTCAGTTCAGAGTCACAATTCAATTGAAATATTTTCCTTGAATTATGATAGAAACAGCCTCTAATTGAAGGTTTTGATTGAATGAATCTGTGCAACATCATTTCATTTGCAATTAGGATTCATTTCATGACAACATTCCTAGAGCCATTCAGGGATCCTGTCATTCATTCAGAAGGTGATAGGTGGGACATTTTGTAAAGGCATTTGAGATTTTGTGTAGGTGAATTATATGAATGCACATGTTTGATTTCAAAACATGAACGTTGAGAATGCCGTTGTCAGAGCTAAACAAGTAGTGACAATCAGTAATGGATAACTTTTTATTAATTGCTGCCAGATAACAGCATCACTGAATTAAGCATTATTTGGATTTGGGAAAAAAGCTGGAAAAAGCTTTTACTATTGCAGTATTACATCTTCACATATTATAAACAGGTGTAATGGTGACATGCCACTCCTCCCCTTCCCTTTATTTTCTTCTTCATGTGAAAAATATGAGTCGCTCTGAGTATGAGCGTTCTGACCTAGGCTTCCCAAAAAACCACAAGGCAGAGTCCTGGTCCTGACAAAAATCCTTTTATTAAATGAATGTGAATTCCTCTCATTCACATTCAGCAAGGCCTGGCAAACAGTCTTTCAAAGGAATATTTATGACTACAGACTTTATCTATCTTGGAAAGCTGCCATGTAAATATTTTCCAAATGAGGTGCTGTGCAAGGAAAGACTGGGCACAGAGTCTCTGAGATTCACAGAAAGATCTTCTAACTCCTGAAATGAATCTAACAACCAAACAAATGAATTGTTTCCTGCAAAAGCCCACTTCCCTTTCGCTCCTCTTTTATTTCCTGTGGGAGGGCCAATCACCTTCCACTTGTGACTTTACTCCCAAGTCTATTCTGATTTCTGAGTTGTCCCTTTCTTGTGGCAGCTCTGCGCATACACACACTGACAACAGGCTCTAGCTATTCCTCTGCCTCACTGCTATCTAGTTCTGTAGGCACCTGATCACTCTGATGCACAGCCCTCGTCCAAGCTTTCCCCACCCTCCAGGACTGGCCCATGCTCCTCCCCAACTTACTGTCCAACTCTGCTGCCGGCTCCCTGGCCACTAGCAGGCTACAACAGTGAGTGGGTGGTGTCTAACTTCGATATATAAATACAATAAAAAAGGTGATTAAATGCTTTTGCTTCTTGCTCACAATTCTTAATTTGCTATTCATCCAAACCTGGTACCAATTCAAAACTGACTCTCTTGCAAGCCAGAGTTAAATAACCACAGATTTATAGCTTCTTCTGTTTCTGAAAATGGAAGGAAATGCTGCCCAATTTCTTCTTTTGGCTATGTAAGAAGAGGAGTGAGAAAGCATAGCGCCAAATGAATCTTCCTTACTTGGAGCTCACCGGAAGCTTTGGACTGCAATTTCCATCATCTGGTCTTATTGAATGAAGTTGGCGGTATAACATAGCTAAGCAACACCCAGGAGGAAAATGTCATGATTTGGGGCTCTTAAAAGCAAAGTTATTTGAAAAAGAGGACCAACCACTCTACCATCGCCCCACTGCCAAAGTCATCAAATGATGTAGTGAAAGGGTTATTATGGCTGAGATAATTTCTGATCTCTATTGGTTTATTAACTGGGAGAGACTGTTTTATGGGATCACTTGCTGACTTGAATTGCAAATGTAGCACTGCTTGGTTTTCAAGGCCAAATTCTTGATCTCCTGCTCTATCTCTCACTTATTCTATATCTGTAGGTATGGTAGATGGACAGCTAGGCACACACACAATAATCCTAACCTGACAACAGTATTAAGAACTAAGGCTTGCCACTCTGCTAGTCAGGTACTTCATCCCTGTTTATGAATTACAGGTAATATTCGACTTAAAAGCATTCATTTAGTGGCCATTTGAAATTACAACGGCACTGAAAAAAAGTGACTTGTGACAGTTTTTCATACTGATAACCATGCAGCATCCTGATGGTCATGCAATCAAAATTTGGATGCTTGACAACTGGCTCATATTTATGATGATTGCAGTGTCCTGGGGTCACGTGATCACCTTTTGCAACTTTCTGATATGCAAAGTCAATGGGGAAGCTAGATTTACTTAACAACCGTGGAGATGAGCACCGCCTCCTAGAGTTGGGAATAACTAGCACATATGTCCGCAGGGAATCTTTACCTAGTTAGAAAAGGACTATCAGATTCCTAATTTTTTTTAGTAGCTACAAAAAAATTAGTCTAAAAAACTCAGTTCAGATCCCAGTGAGTTTTAAAGAAGTTTTAGGAGGTCAGGGAGTAACTTGCTTAATCTTCTGTAAGTGCTCCAGTGTTATGTCAGTGTAGTCTTTGATGTATTTTTTTTAAAAAATATCACACTATTGTATTATCCAGCTTTCCCCCCCTCCCCGTAGCAAGAAGAGGCACTTTTAGAATTATTGTATTAAATGAACACAATGGGTGAATTCATTTTGGCTCAATTTGGAATGTATAGTACTTGATACTTATGTGCTGGGAGAGAGATTTACTTTATATTTCAGCTTGTAAAGTTTTGATAAGTGCCCTAATGACGCCCCAGAAGGCTCTTTATTGCATTGTTCTTGGAGCTATACCCACCTCTCTCCTAGTTGCATGCAGGACCAAGGAAAAGTTTTAAGCTGTAAGATAGCAGTAAGAAATAATTGAGAGAAATACTTAGCAATGTTATTAATTAGTGCTGAGCAGGCAAATTGCCCTACATTTTTCCCCCTACAAGATCTCATTCTGTATGATGATAGGGAATTTGTTTTAGATTTTTTTTAAAGGAAAAGGGAAACTTGGGTGGAGTGTGATGTTTTTACACATATTTAATTATGAGATAATCAAAGGGGCATTTAGCCTATCTTTTAATATACAAACATCTCTCCACATGCCTGCACCTCTCTGGCTTTTTAGCATTTTAATTAAATCCCAAGAGAAGATGAATATGGGGAGAGCATTAGAGAATTTCTTCTTTCTCTGGATATTTTCTTCTCCCAAAATTAGTGAATGTAAAAATGCAATTGGTGGCCCACTATAATGTTAACTGTAAAAGGACATGCTGGCTCAGTGGCTAAAACACTGAGCTTGTTGATCAGAAGGTTGGCAGTTTCAGCGATTTGAATCACTAGCGTCACATAACCAAGTGAGCTCCTATTACTTGTCCCAGCTTCTGCCAACCTAGCAGTTCAAAAGCACGTAAAAATGCAAGTAGAAAAATAGGAACCACCTTTGGTGGAAAGGTAACAGCGTGCTGTGCACCGTCGGCATGTAATCATTCTGGCTACATGACCATGGAGATGTCTGCGGACAGCACTGGCTCTTCAGCTTTGGAATGAAGATGAGCACTGCCCCCTAGAGTCGGGAACAACTAGCACATGTGTGCAAGGGGAACATTTACCTTTACCTTATAATGTTAACTGTTAAATGTTAACACCTCCAAACTCTGGTGTTGGACATGACTATTATACATCCAGCAGACTACAAAAATCACAAACAAAGAAGTCTTAGACCAGACCTCACCAAAAATATCACTCAAAGTCAAGATTGCCAAAAAAGGCTATCATACTTTGGCCATGTCATGTGAACTGACTCATTTGAAAAGTCAGTCGTGCTGGGAGTGATCAATGGAAAAAGAAGAATGTGGCACTCTTGTCTTTGTTGGCTGGACATCGGGATGACCATGACAGACCTGAAAGAAATGGTGCAAGACAAAGGATCATGGAGAATGCTGATCCACAGAGTGACTGAAGGTTGAACATGACTGAATGATTGATGGTAATAATCTGTAGAGATTCTCAGTCATCCAGTCATGGTTGTCCCAAAGGTGCTTTTTCAGGAGGCAACTGGACTTTTTTGTTTTTTCTTTTGAAGACGTTTCGCTTCTCATCCAAGAAGCTTCTTCATCTCTGACAGGATAAAGGACGAGCAAGTGGATAGTGGATGACAACTAATAGTTATGTTAACTGCCACAAATATCATAAGTGTGAAAAATGGTCATAAGTCAGTTTTTTCAGTACCATTGTAACAGTCTCTAAATGAACTGTTGTAAGTCAAGGACTACCTGTAGTTCTCCTTTCAGAATTGATTTCTTTTTCTCTTTGTTTGCTTTTACAGCCAGAACAGGTCACCTAGAGCAGTGTTTCTCAACCTTGGCGACTTTAAGTCCTGTGGACTTCAACTCCCAGAATTCCCCACCCAGCACTGGCTGGGTGTGGGAGTCCACAGGACCTAAAGTCGCCAAGGCTGAGAAACATTGACCTAGAGGCTATAAGGAGTGATGAGAAAGGGAACAGATGACCAACAGTATTTTTTGTTATAAATCATCCAGAGCAGGGGTGGGTTCCGGCTGACGCTACTGCTGGTTTGCTCAGGAGTGTGCTGTGGTGTGTGAGCAGTTTGCATGTGCATGCACAGTACTATAAAAATACATCTGTGCATGCGCAGAAGTAAAAACAAGATGGTGCCGCCATAGATGCTGCTGATAGAACCAGTTCAGGGGCATGGCTGGCCGAGTTACCACCTACTCGGCTGAACCTGGCCAAACTGGTAGGAACCCACATTTGATCCAGAGTGACTCATGTGATATGGGTATGTAATGAATGAATGGCCCAATTTTCAATGCATTTTAAACTGACTCATCTTCTCTTGCACAGAATCTTCCAAGTAAAATAAGATAAATTCAGGGATTCAACCAAATCAATAAATGGCTAAAGTAAGGATTGAGAATAGGATGTTTGTATAGCCCCACTCCTAATTTCTTACTTCCCTGTATTAAGCAGAATCTGAAAGGAGTCTACACTTGCATTTGTTTGAAATGGAATTCAGCTCTCTATCCTATCCTAATGAAATGCAATCCTAAATTATCTAGACAACTGATTTTTATACTTGGAAATCAGGTAGAAAAATGGGCTGTCAGTTTTCATGTCCCTGTGCCCCGTTGAATCCTCCTTACTGTCAAGTTAAACTGGGCTTTAAAAGGAGAAAATACATCTATGTATTTAGATAGTCTGTTCATAAGACAGCTACCAGGAGGAAGAACTACATTTCGGTTCCTGAAAATGGCAGCTAAAAAGGACCTTATCATTTCTTGTCACCATGGACACAACCCTGCAATTTTTTTTGGCAAGAAAAGAAAGAAAGGATTTTTCACTGTCATCTTCACAAGGTTTTTTTTTTTTTTTTTTTTTTTTGCCTTTTCTGGCAAGTCTCCGTCCTTAATAGATCTGGAAGTTTTCCCTCCAAGTACTTAGCCAGGCCCTGACTGCTTAAATCAGTGAATTCAATTAAACTTTCTTTTAGGAAAACTTGCGTTAAGATTCTAGCCACAACATTACAGGGGCATAACAACATAACTGCAATACCACAACTTTAATATGTTGTTATTAACACACTGAACTGGTGTATTGGATTGAGTTGAAATCATTTCTTTGAGTAGAGTTTTTCTGTCTTTTGATGCAGAATGTTTCTTTTTTGAAAATGCAGTGCATATATATGTATGTATGTATGTATGTATGTATGTATGTATGTATGTATACATATGCATATGCATATGCATATGCATACGCATACGCATACGCACACGCACACGCACATGCATATGCATACGCATACGCACACGCACACACACACACACACATGAAAACATTATATGTGTTTGTGTGTGTATGTATATATATATAATTTACTTAACCAAGAAAATGATTTTTGTTGCTTTATTGCATAATAAAACAGGCAGCTAATCATGAAATGCCACGGAAAAGGTAAAGGATGCTTTGTTACCTTTAAAAATAAGCTTCTATCTCTTTGTCTCCTATAAATCTATTCTTATCCAATGTGTGTCTTTGCTTTCACAATCAATTCTGTAGAAAATAAAATCTTTGATTTCTTCCTCACTGCCCTAAAATATAAAGTCCATTTGTTGTTTATAGAACAACCAGCACATTCAGGATGGCACATTCTGTTGTGATACATACTGTATAAAATAATCATCAATAATCTGAGAGCTTTTAAATAATTCTTTTTTTCCTAGTATGACATTTCCAGATGACTTCTGCTTTCAAGTCTATACAAAGCCTTTATAGAAGAAGGTTTTTTTCCTCCCCTCCCCCAAGGCTAGTGACCATTTACATTTTCCATACTTAACCTGAATAACATAGTTAGGCTTGGAAGGTTAGTTGCATTTGATCTGGTGAGAACTTCAATACTACTGCATATATTTACTAGAAGTTTGGTTTTATTATTTTTAAATTTAAATTAAATTAAAAACCCAGAATACTATTCTTCCCCAGGATCTTTTCTGTTTGGTGACAATTAAACAGAATCTTGCAAGGTAAGTCTTGATTAGGTCTGTGGCTCCTAGCAGATTAACCAGAATCCTATGGCTGCTTTAGTTAAAAAAAATCACCATTTAGTTAGACTATGGAATTAATTACTATAGCAAGTGAGGAAGGCAAGCAATTTAGGAGATTTTAGAAATCAGATTCATGGTTTTTAAGGCTCTCTATGTTTATCATATATCTTCCAGACAGAAACAGAGGGAAACTGTGAGTTCAAGTTCTGCTTTAACCATGAAAGCCAGCAGGGTAACTTTGGCCAATCACTCTCTCCCAGCCCAACCCATCTCTCAGGGTAGTTGTGGACAAAATAGAAGGAAAAAAGTGTGTTAGATATGCTCATCACCTTGAGTTATTTGTAAAAAATAATAGAGGTGGGACAAACAAACAAAATAGTTCTTAGGAATCAACAGTTAAAGAAGTTAGTGCTATCATTTGTTAGCTTTTCAAATGCAATTGGTTGATCATTGTGTGATCAAAATGCAGGACTAGATCATGCCCGATCCCAAACAGCTGTTACATTTTTACAGGAATCTGAACTTAGTAAAATGAACAAACAAAGGAGTAGTTTTGTGATAATAGCAGATTCTCAAACTGGATCACTGTTTGGCTTGGTGGCAGCAGTTGAAAAGATTATAGGAAGCTTGCTCCCCGTTATTCAGGATACTGCTTATAAGCACTTGTGCTTAGAGTTCAAAGCATTGTTAGAGATAGCACACACTCACTTCATGGTCTGTTTCTGTTGCTCCCCTCTGGGAGGAGGTTTCAAAGTATTTTTTAGCAGGACTACCAGATTCTGTTAATAGTTTTGTTCCTTATGCCATCCGTCTGGTAAACTCACAAGATTCATTTTTTTTCGCTGTGTACAAGTGATGTGCGGTGAAGTTTATGGCTGGTGAGGCAAAAAGAAAGAAAGCAGCGTTTGCCCGCCCCGCAGCTATGTACAAAATAGAGGCATCTCGCACCCTGCAGCTATGTCCAGCCCAGTTGCGGGGCACAGGACGCCTCTATGTCAGACAGAAGCGGCGGGGTGCTTTCTTTGGGCTTTTGCCCACCCTGCAGGGCAAACACTTCCACCTTGCAGGAGAGGAGCTGCAGGCCACCAGGAGTACATCCTCCCACAGCAGAAGAGCGCCGGTTCCTGCTTCAGAGGGATGCGTCCCGCTCTATGGTGGGCATGGTGGCAGGGCTTTAAAGTCCCGGTGCCACGCCAGCCATAGAGCAGGATGCGTCCCGCTCTATGGTTGGCACGGCAGCAGGGCTTTAAAAATAAAAAATAAAGTGCCAGCCCGCACGCCAGCAGAGGTGGGTAAAACACACACACACACACACACACACACACACACAATACTCATAATAATACAAATTACAATTATTTACAAATTACAATAATTTTGAATTCCTCCCTCCTCCCTCCGACCCACCTACCTTTTCCAGCTGTTTCACAGAGGATTTCAACTCTTCTCTTATCTGCCATGATGAAAATGTAAAAATATAAAAAGAAAAAGGCAAGAGCTGCTGAAGTCAGGCTGGGTTAGCTGCTGCCAGAGCCTCCGATGGATGACTCTGCTTAACTGTTTAAAAAAAGTGTTTTAAAAAGTTCCCTCTACAGGAGGAGGCGAGAGAACCACGTGCCTCATCTACATAAGGAATTTTTTGCCTTTTAACCCTTGCTTAACTCTACTCAAGTGATCATAAAGATAGACTAAATGAGGCACGTAGTTTTCTCGCCTCTTCCTGCAGAGGGCACTTTTTAGAGGCTTTTTTAAACAGTTAAGCACTAAGCAGAGTCATCCACTGTGACTCTGGCAGCAACTACCTCAGGCTTTTTCCTTTTAATTTTTCTTTTCTTTTCATGATGACAGTGGTAAGGCCCTGCCTCCCCTGCCTCCCCTGACTGCACGCCACTGCTGTGTACATGTATACATCCGAACTAGACTGTGTTGTTTCTCTTTGTCATATAATATATGTGGGTAAGTGAATATATGCACCTTCCTTCCTTCCTTTTTTATTTTTTGTCATGTTTATGTGTATATTGTCAATATTGAAGGTGGTGACCCTTTGAGAACTGTATGCAACGAAATTTCATTTTCATATATGCTGATTAGTGTAGATTTAGAATGAGAATAACGTTATTCTAAGTCAATTCTAAGTCTAAGGTGAACAGTACATTTTTAATGCATAACTATAAAGACAGCAGTACAGATAAATTTCCTCTTGGTCCTACTTTTGCAATATATACTATAGACCTATACTTCAAATTGCATATCAAAATCCTTATGTGCATTCTGCAAGGAAATTTGGTATATTGCAAGTCATTATTTTCCAAACTGTAAATATGTGTAGGCAAGGAAGGTAGGAAAAGAGAAGTAATCCTCAAGCTTCTTTTCTTTTTCATCACTAGTTCACAAGGTTTATCCCTACGGATAAGTACTGAAAGGAACAACAGGTTTTGGCCCGCTGACATTAAGACCTAGTCTCAACAGCATTATGCAAATGCAGAGCAAACCACTTTTTGTTTTTATTATTTGTTCATCCTAATATTTAAGAGAATAATTGCTAAATTACACAAAATATTCCATTTTGCCAATCCTTTCATATAAAGGTAGCCTCCTTAATAGCTTCTTCCCATCACATGATGGTTCCATTTCCACTGCTGGTATCATATGAATGGTAACAAAACTAAACTGAACACTTAAAAAAAAATTTATTGCTAAATATATAGCTAGACTAGATATTTATTTATCCCAACTCTCCTTCCATGAATGTCACCACAATTTCTAATATTGGATTTTCCCCTTACCAGAGGGAGCCTCCTTGTGGAGTACTGTAAAGCCATTGCCATGGCAACTCCACTGCAATGTACAGTAGAAGCCATTTTAAGGCACAATTAAGGCACAATTTTAAGGCACTGTATATTAAAAGAACACACAACCCAATGGGTGTTGAGGTGTCTTACCCCCATCAGTATTTATTTCCAGAGGGTAAGTAATCTGTGTGCCAAGTTTGGTTGAAATTTCTTGAGGCATTCCAGAGTTATGCTGGAACATAAACACACACAGACACAGCCATTTACATATATAGATATTTGAGGACTTAATCACCACTTCTTTTGTCCGATAGATTAATAATGGGCTAGACCACTGAGGTTTTTTTAAAAAAGTTAATTGGCAAATAAAAGGAAAGTTTACAAGCTGCCAGGACTATCAATGTCTAGGCTACAATGTGCTTGAAATATTCATCCAGGGCATGCTTTAATATTCATTCCCTATTTTTCTGTGAAGTTTTACATGGCCTGTTGTGGGCTATAATATGGGCAGGAAGAATATATTTTAACTTGCAGGTTGTAATACAATTTGTAACACATTAAAGCAATGATCCTTCAATGTGCTGCCTCTGATAGTGGTTCCAATATAATAACACAGCATGGCATTGAGCGGAGCGTTGGCAATATGTTTCATTGGTATTAAATTAACCATGAATACTCAAGTCTATTTGGTTCAGTCCTATTATTCATGCATATTTTTTGCTGTATTGTCTTTTTATCTCTTTGAAGTTATACATATCGGTATTAATTTAATAAGCGTGACAAAAATCCTACAGTGCTACAAAGAAGGAATTACTGAGGGTTTTTTTTTCCTTCCCTTCCCTGCTGAAGAAGCATTCTTGTCCATTCATATATTTGATGCTTTGTGAGCCTTAACAACAAAGCAACAGCTTTTTGCTTTCTGGATTTTATGCTACTTTGTTTGTCGGTAGATGTGAATAATATTAATATTAATAACAAAAGAAGATGGGATTGTATTATATGTAAAGAATGACTATATCTGTAAAGAAATTTTTGATACTAAAGTTGAACATCCTGATGAAAGTGTTTGGGTGAATATTAAAGTCCACAGTAGTATTTGTGAATAGATCACAAGTTAAGCATCAAACAGCAGGCCTTGAAATTTTGCAAACATCTGATCAAGAAAATCTCAGCATCCCTTGAGAATTCGGAGGGGATTAAAAGAGCTGAATTGGAAGGATTGCATAATGTTACAAGGTCATAAAAGTCATTGCTTCCACAAGGGTATTGTTCTTGCTATCAGTCCTCAACTGCTGCTCTTTACATGGCCCACTCCATTAAAGCCCTTGTACATCTTTCAGCCCAAGTATTGTGCCTGGACTTGTGTTTGGAAAGATCCTGTGGAACCTTGTTTCATTATTTCAGATAATGAAATAATTCTACTCTCTGCATTTCCCCTGAAATAGGAATTTAGTACTATATTCCATATCACTTTCTAACATTAGTATTATATTCCATATCAAACACTAAAAAGAAGCTTAGTCACAATATGGAAGCTACAACTGAAAAGTGCTACCTGAGACATTTCATCCGTTGACTTCTTTGACTTGAATCCATCAGAAGATGTTGACAAGATGTACAATATATCTTGAAATGCAAGAAATGCAAGTTAGACATTTCTACATGGAGGAGGCAGGCCTATGCATATTTAGGTGTGAAACCGTAAATAGCTTTAAAACCCGCATTTCAAATCACACCAGGAAACATTCTGGCATTCAATGGAGTGGTCACAAACATTAGTAATGCAATTAGGGTCTCCTGAAAGCCCTACTTGACCATGTAATTAGCAACTGAATGCCAGTGGAATAATGTTATTCCTCTTTCCTGAATCTATTACAAATTAAAATCCTAGCATCTTTAGGGGATTTTTCTCTTCACTTGCATTTATCACAAATAATTATATATTTATTTTGTTTTCCTGATGATTACTACAATATACCTTTTTAATCTTGGAATTTGAAAGGTAGGTTGATATTCTACCTCAGAGTGGGAGGTATCTTCCCACAAATCTATTTTCTTTCAGTCAACATTTCCAGGAATAGTTCCACATGCAAAATCATACATATGTATTCTTGCATACATAACATGTACGGTTGTAAAGTCTGTTTTCATACAAAAATAAAAATAAAAGTTATTGTTGTGGTCCGCCGGTGGCCTGTGGAGCTGGCAGCAGAGTTGGACAGAAAGGAGGTTGGGGAGGAACATGGGCTAGTCCTGGAGTCTGGGGAAGCTTGGACGAGGGCTCTGCATTGGAGGTAGAGAGGCGGCCAGGGCCATCTGGGAGTTATGTGATGCCTCCGGAACCTCCAGAGTCAGACAGCAGTGAGGCAGAGGAAGAGGCTCCTCCACAGAGCTGCCAGAAGGCAAGAACAGTTAAAACAGAAGGGATGCCTCGGGAGTATGGTTTTGAGGTGATTGGCCCCTCCTTTAGGACATAAAGGAGGAGCAAAGGCACATGAGCCTTAGTAGGAAGCAACTTGGTTCATGCTGGTCAGTTTACCTTCTGAAAATACATCTAGACTCTGCTCCATGTGGCCTTGCCAAGCTAATTGTCAATTAAGTCTTTGGCAGCATTTTCAAAGAAGATAAAGGTGGGTGCTTATTAGCCGTACCTGAAGGACTTTGGCAGCCTGCTGTAGAACTCTTTACTACTATTTGGAACTCATTACGGGCTGTGAATGAATATAATTCACAGCCTTTGAAATAAAAAGAGGGTTTTTGGACTTAATTGTGTGCATTTTACTGTATCAGGAAGCCTAGGGCAGAACAGTTATTGATACTTAATGCAAGTTTGCCTGTTAGCTACAACTTTTCTTGATATCTAGGTGTGTTTTTGAAAGAACTTTCTCCTTGGGTCTTTGCCAATGACCTTTGTTCTTGTGATGGCTGCTGAGAGGGAGAGAGGAGCGAAAAGAAGCAGTTGTTCTTTTTCTCTTCACTTCTTTTGGTGAGCTTTTTGGCTGATGTTCCAGAACATGCAGTGAAAGAGGATTAAGGCCCATAATAGTGGATGGAACTGAATCACACTTTTATGATTTCCTCTTTTTTTCACTGTGTTTCATACTGAGCTTTGTTCCACTCTAGTAACTGTTGGCAATGAGCTGGAGAATGTGACCACTGAAGCTTCTCTGAAGCAAGCAGATGTGTAAAAAAATTGTGGTGGCAAATATATGCCAAATTAATATGACTTCTTGAACAGAATGCTAAAGAAGAGCAGTGAAGTAAATACAATCTCTATACACTAAGCATTCTGTTCAGAAAGGGAGATTTCTTATGAATAGGGATTTTGTAGCACGTATCTTCCTGAACAGTAGTGGAAGGAAAAAAGCTGTATCTTTTTTTGGTCTGACACTGTATCCCAGCTTAGTCATCTTTGCTGAACAGGGGCAGAGAAAAAAGGAAAAGAAAGAGAGGGAAGGATTGAGAGCAGCCATTACTAGCTGTTTTGATTTACCCAGAATCTCTTCCATATTGCACTGTTAAAATACTGAAGTAGGGACCTGTTTCTATATCCATTTACATTTAGTAAAGTATGTAATTGCAGCAAATATGTTGACAAACAAATTAATTACACAGGTATGCTCATCAGGGACCTGTGATTAGTAGCACCATTGTTCATATTTTCTCCTGCTGATCCCTTCAGTATATTAAACTAGCTGGTTATTTTGCTAATTTAAGGTATCAGCCAGTGTTGTTTTGCTATGTTCTTTTCATATCAGAAATAAAATTTTAAATTAAATATCTTATCATTATATCAAAAAATAACCAATGTTTTATTGGATGAAGCAAAATAAATCTGAAGTCCCTGATACTATTTTGTACAAGTAGCACCAGGTAGAATTTACCCATGCTTTGAACATGGATATGTAATATTTTCATCTGCAATGTTTTCATTTATTTATTTAGATTTTTATCCCATAAATTCAAGGTAATGAACATACATAATATGTTAAGAGCCGTGGTGGCGCAATGGTTAGAATGCAAAACTACAGGCTACTTCTGCTGACTGCTGGCTGCCAGCAGTTCGGCAGTTCAATTCTCACCGGTTCCAGGTTGACTCAGCCTTCCATCCTTCTGAGGTTGGTAAAATAAGGACCCAGATTGTTGGGGGCAATTTGCTGACTCTGTAAACCACTTAGAGAGGGCAGTAAAGCACTGTGAAGTGGCCTATAAGTCTAAGCGCTATTGCCATATTGTAATACTCCTTCCTCCTCTTATTTTCCTCAGAAAAACAAACCCATGATTTGGGCTGGCTGAGACAGAGTGATTATCATCTAGCTGTTTTTCTTTGCTCTGTTGATTTCAATTCCTTAAATAGCACAAGTTCCACAAAGGCCAAAGACATTTCTTTTACATAGGTACTTCATATGGCCTTTATCTTTTCAGGGTTTCATCTTGTTTCTAACATATTTTCATAGATTTTCACGGGTGTAGATATGCTGGTCTTGTTGTATTCGGGTCTTTTCCCATGTAAGATTGAGATTGTCTTGGCAACGTTTCAGCGAGGTCTCACTCGCAATCTTCAGGCTGGGTTTTGGGCTTAAAGCATGGTTGGAGCTGCCATCTTTCTATAAATCTTGATGGGGGTATGTGGAGTGCTGGCTTTGTTTCAGTAAGTGGAATGATTGGTTGTGTGATTGTATCATGATTGGTAGATTGGTGCTGATTGGTGCTAGCTATGTGTCCGTTGTTATTTCGTGTTGTAACGGCCTGGGTGGTGGGTATGGCTCGTTTGTTGACTAGGGCTGGTATCCAGTTGTCTGGTAGGTGGGAGGTATCATCACGTTTATTCATGTTGTGGGGGTGTTTCTCTATTTCGATAGCTTCCATAATTATTCTCTTGTTGAAGTGTTGAGTTTTGGAGATTAACCTGATACAACCACACAACCAATCATTCCACTTACTGAAACAAAGCCAGCACTCCACCTACCCCCACCAAGTTTTATAGAAAGACGGCAGTTCCGACCATGCTTTAAGCCAAACCCAGCATGAAGATGGTGAGTGAGACATCGCCAAAACGTTGCCAAGACAATCTCAATCTTACATGGGAAAAGACCCGAATACAACAAGACCAGCATAAAACAACATAGGAAATAGTTGGGTTTGTAATAAGAAAAGGAACCGTAAAGTTCCGAGTGCATTTTATAGAGAGCAATACCAATTTGGCAGATGATGTTGGGGACATCAGTTAGTACCCTGGCCTTGCTCCTTGAAGAAAGATTCAGAAAGAGGTGTGACAAAATAATATGCTGATTGTTTGCTAGTTAAAAACACAACTGCAATTATCTAAAGGACTGCCTATTTCCATTGCCTGATATGTTCAAGCAGAGTAGGAGTGGTCCAGGTCTGATAAATATTGTCATCTTGTGGGACTGTGGAAGTGTGCCACCTTTGTCATTCTCCTGCCTTCAGAGATATGGATGCCTTTCACTCTTCTGGGGTTCTAGAAATTGCTTAGAACCAACCAGGTTCTGTTTCCAGGCCTGGGCTTAATATTTGGGGGTCTGGTTGGTTTTTTAATTGTAGAGGCTGTTTTAACTCTAGGTTGTATAGTTTTTTTGTTTATGTTTTTAGCAGTTTTAATCATGTCCTAGATTATGAAAGCCACCCATGATCTGTTGGGAGTGGTGCTATAATACAGTAAAATGAATAAATGAAAAAGAAAGAAAGAAAGAAAGAAAAAGACAGAAAGAAAAAGAAAGAAATGATTGGACTATGTTAACTATATATCATCACAATGGATTTATATGGTTGCTCATCTAACACGAATGACTCTAGGTGGCATAAAAAGATTAAAAGCATATACACACATAACAAAATACCCAACATATAACCTCTGGTACCCAAGGATGGACAATATCTCCACTCAAAGAAGAAATGAAATAATCACAGCAGTGGATCTGATCTAACCTCCTCACCCAAAGACCTGGGAATCAACCAGGACTGGAACCATCAAATCTCCTTGCGAATGTTATTCCATAGGGAAGGTGCTATCACACAGAAAACGCAACTCTGGGGTTCAACAACAAGACATTATTTAATAGAAAGGATCCAGAACATAGATTTCTTACTACATCTTATGGGATGAGCAGAAACATTTCGAGAAAGACCATCCAACATATAGCTTTATACCACATAGATTTTACAGGTAATATACAAAATCACACCCAAAATCTTTCTGAAAATGAATATAACCCCATGGAGCAGCAATGGTACACAGGCATAGTAAAAATACCAAAATTTGCCCACACGGTTGCTGCTGGTACAGTAAGGATCGCTTATGCATTGGATAAACATTGGTATGCAAAGTGATAATAAAACTATGGATTCACCTTTTGTTATAAGAACTATATGCCACGTGTTGTTGTTTTGGGGTTTCTTGCATTTGTGTAAGAAGCATGGAGGTCTTCTGAGTTGAAAGAATTAGCTGGTGAAACCACTGTTTCCCTGAGGATGTCCAGTTTGGGACTCCTTTCATGTCCCCTGCAGAAGCTGGAGTGAAGGACGAGAGCTCAACCCCACCCAATGGTAGCTCTTGCAAACATGGGCTTGCTAACCTCATGTCCAGTATTCCAACTACTTGAGCCACTGTGTTCCAATATGCCATGAGTGGCTTTGTGTTTTTAAGCTTTGTGCATTTATGTGAGATGGGCACCCATGTAAATAATATAAACCAATAAGCAAACATTCAGGGAAAATACTGATGCTAACTTTTTTGTCTATAAATATTGTAAAGGGTCAAGTATACTTAGTTGGCACAAATTAAGATGGGATTTTCTTTGTTTTAGAAAAGGTCTCTACTGTATCAAACAGATACTTTATTTTTCTTGCCTTCAACCACCAATTGGGTTCCACTTTAATTGCTTCATTAAACTATTTCAAAGTCCATCTGAAAACCTCATTTGTTCCTCCTTAACTTCATTTCCCTTCTGATGCCCTGCTCTGAGAATGAATTATGGAAATTGGAGAAAAAATAATTGGTTGCCAGACGAAAAACTGGTGGGAATATGTAGGGAATGCTGTATATGAATAATAACTCAGAGGCATTAAATAATAGCAGAAGAGAGAAAAGTATAGGTCATTGAAGAGATGAATCTTGTTAATACTTCTTCAGTGTTAAAGAAAAGAATGTTAGGGCTTTTCAATTAAGTGTTTATAGACATATCATTTTGGGTTTAATTAAAAAAACTAAATATATTATGTAATAACTTTAATTGATTTTTTGCACTAAGAAAAATTTAAAGTAATCAATGAAAGCAAATGCTTAATTTAAATTGGTTTTATGAAAATGTTAATCATTTGACTGAGTGGATCACAAATGAATGCATAAAAAATGTATGGTACTCAAAGGATGTTCATAATCTCCCCAAGAGTTGTTTAATTTTAAAATACTTAAAGCATTTAGATTAGGTTATGGTTAGATCAGAAAGTTTTGATTTAATTTCTGACAATTACTGTTAGCTTGCATTAGAAGGAAACTTGAAAATTCTAAGACATCAGCTAAAATTTCATTTTGATGGAAAAATCAATTTACACAATGAAAGTCTGAAACTTTAACAATGTTATCAAAATGTTGTTATTTTAAAATAGTGCATTTTTTTTTGCTGTGGCTGCAAAGCATAACTCTGCTGTATAAATATGACCCCATCTCTGTTTTTGTTGGGCAGCCAATGCTTCAAAAATATCTGTTTGGAAGCCATCCAAATTCAAGTTAAAATTTTGATTCTTCAAGAATGCACTTTTTAAAATATATCCAGGTGCTACTCAGGTATACAGTGAAATGCAACTGCTTGTAGAAAAATGATGAACATATGGACAATATCAAACCAGGAAATTGAACAGCAGGTCATACAACCACCATACAATACCTCATCATCATTAATATTGTACTGATAATTCTTATGTCACCACTACTGAATAGGTATGACAATTACAGCAATTCTGAACTTAACATAAACAAGCGTGTCAGGGTTCCAAGTAGCACCCAACACAATAAGACTCCAAGGCTAGAAATTCCCCAGAGTTCCATTTTATTAGAGATGCCATATTGGCACAACTTGGCAAACCTGAATCTGAAAGCTACCAGGTTTTCCCCATCCAAAAGAAAGCCCACGTCCCTTCCCCTGAACCCACATGTCCATCACATGGTCCAATCAATACACCATCCTAACTGGAGATGCCTCCCAGTCATGCCACTCCAGGTGCAGGCCCAATGTCCTTGGCTCTAGTTTAGTTTATTTGTCTTGTATGCCGCCCACTCCCGAAGGACTCCGGGCGGCTCTCAGAGAAAGGAATGCTATTATAGCTAGATATCCCTGCAACTCCATTCAATCCCCCCTTCCAGCACAAAGTGTGGCAGCCCTGAAGATCCTAAGAAAAAGATGACCTCCAGGGCTGACACAAGAGCTTTTCCCACTTTCATGCTGGTCTACCTGAAAAACAAAAATGACAAGATAGAATAAAAATTGAACATCACTTTACACTTGAATGGCACCTATCATTTTGATGCCTACTCCATTAATGTGCAGAGTTCCCTTTGGAGCTCTTTTAAACTCTGAACAGTTCAGTGCAATCAACAAACTTGGCTTTTCCACTAGTGATGCCCAGTTCCAGATCATTTATAAGCCCTGGAACTAGGACAGAACTATGAAGGCCCCAATTGTTATATCACTCCATCATGTGACATGTCCATCTATTCCTGCTGCTTAATCTCTTTATTTAGCCAGCTGCATATCCACAAGAAAATTGCATCCGCAGAAGAATGTATTCTTGTGAAAGCTACTGGATCCGTCTATGAACAGCAACACACACCTAAGCCAGTCTTCTTGATACCGTTCCATTTTTCTACTGTTATTTAAAAAAAATCAAATAATAATAATAATAAAGCACATAGTGAATAACTTCTAAACAAAAAATAAAAATGAAGAATGTTAAGATTCAATTTAGGATTTAATCCTAAATGTAGGATTAAAGAAAGAACATATAGAGGTAGTCCTTGATTTAAAACAGTTCGTCTAGTAACCGTTCAAAGTTACAACATCACTGAAAGAAGTGACTTAGGGCCATTTTTCACACATTGCAGCATCCTTATGGTGGCGCAGTGGGTAGAGTGCAGTACTGCAGGCCACTTCAACTGACTGCTAGTTCAGCAGTTCAGCGGTTCAAATCTCACCGGCTCAGGGTTGACTCAGCCTTCCACCCTTCCGAGGTGGGTAAAATGAGGACCCAGATTGTGGGGGCGATATGCTGACTCTGTAAACCGCTTAGAGAGGGCTGAAAGCCCTATGAAGCAGTATATAAATCTAACTGCTATTACTATTGCTATTTGGACGCTTGGCAACTGACTTATTATTTATGACAGTTGCAGTGTCCCAGGGGTGGGTTCCTGCCAGTTCTAACGTCTTCTATAGAAGAGGTTCCACAAATCTACAGTGCCGTTTAGAACCAGTTCCAGCTCCCTCCCCCCACCCGTCTGCACATCATCAAGATGAAGACCTAAATAGGAGGGAGACGGGGAACCCCCTGCAGGGTAAGGCTGAGGAGTATGTTCAGTTCTTGGCGGACAAAGTTGCTTGGTTTCGATCGGACCTGGACTCCACTCCTGCAGATCCAGCCGAGACACAAGGGAATGACTTGGCAGACCATCTCTGGGTTGAGTTTCAGGATGTTGCCTCCGGGGATGTGGACAAGGCTATGCGAGCTGTGAGCGCCTCCACCTGTATACTGGACCCGTGTCCCTCCTGGCTGGTTGCCAACAGCAGTGAGGTGACACGAGGCTGGATCCAGGCGGTTGTTACCACCTCTCTTCAGGAGGGGTACTTCCCCACCGTGCTTAAGGCGGCGGTGGTGAGACCCCTCCTGAAGAAACCGTCTTTGGATCCAGCAGTTCTTAATAACTACCGTCCAGTCTCCAACCTCCCCTTTGTGGGGAAGGTTGTTGAGAAGGTGGTGGCCTTCCAGCTTCAGCGTACCTTGGAGGAAGCTAACTATCTTGACCCCTTCCAGTCCGGCTTCAGGCCCGGTTACAGCACAGAAACCGCTTTGGTCGCATTGACCGATGATCTCTGGAGAGCCAGAGATGGAGGCCATGCATCCATCCTGGTTCTCCTTGACCTCTCAGTGGCTTTCGATACCATCGACCATGGTATCCTTCTGTGACGACTGCGGGAGGTGGGGGTGGGCGGCACTGTTCTGCAGTGGTTCTCCTCCTACCTTTCGGACAGGTCGCAGTCGGTGTTGGTGGGGGGGCAGAGATCGTCCCCGAGGCCCCTAACTTATGGGGTGCCACAGGGCTCGGTCTTATCCCCCCTACTATTCAACATATACATGAAACCGCTGGGCGAGATCATTTGGAGGCACGGGATAAAATACCATCAATACGCGGACGATACACAGTTGTATCTGTCCGCCCCGTGCCAACTCAATGAAGGGGTGGACGTGATGAACCGGGGCCTTGAGGCTGTTAAAGACTGGATGAGAGCTAACAAACTGGTACTCAACCCGGAAAAGACCGAGTGGCTGTTGTGTTTTCCTCCCAACAATTTGGCTAATGTCCCATCAATCAGGCTGGGGGGGCAAAATTTATACCCCTCAGACAGGGTCCGCAACTTGGGAGTCCTCCTGGACCCACAGCTGAGTTTTGACCATCACTTGTCAGCTGTGACCAGGGGGGCATTTGCCCAGGTTCGCCTGGTGCGCCAGTTGCGGCCCTACCTGAACCGGGAGGCCCTCACAACAGTCACTCGAGCCCTTGTGATCTCTAGGCTGGAATACTGCAATGTGCTCTACATGGGGCTGCCCTTGAAGAGCATCCGGCGACTTCAGCTAGTCCAGAATGCGGCCGCGCGAGTGATCGTGGGCGCACCGCGGTTCACCCACATAACACCGATCCTCCGTGAGCTGCGCTGGCTACCTGTTGATCTCCGGGTGCACTTCAAGGTCCTGCTTACCATCCATAAAGCGCTCCATGGTAGTGGATCTGGCTATTTGAGAGACCGCCTTCTGCCAATTACCTCCCTGCGTCCCATCAGATCGCACAGGGTAGGCCTCCTCCGAATTCCATCCGCCAGTCAGTGCCGACTGGCGACTACGCGGAGGAGAGCCTTCTCAGTTGCATCTCCGACACTATGGAACAATCTCCCCGTGGAGATCCGCACCCTCACCACCGTCCAGGCCTTCCGCACGGCCCTCAAGATCTGGCTATCCCGTCAGGCCTGGGGATAGGACTTTACTCTCTCCCCGCCCGAATGCTGAGTGAATGTTGTGCTTTTATTGTTAATTATTTTTTACTCACATTTTCTTTTATGTCTTGTCTTGCATTCCCCTCCCTCATTATTGTAAGCCGCCCTGAGTCCCCTCAGGGAAAAGGGCGGCCTATAAGTGTTCAATAAAACTCTAAAAACTCTAAACTCTAAAGACCGAGAGGATGAATTCTGGGAGTTGAAGTCCACAAGTCTTAAAGCTGTCAAGTTTGAACACTCCTGGGATTTTTTTTCCTAAAGGACTAGGGGTGCAAGGGTCTTGTAACTTGACAACTTTAAGACTTGCATGCTTCAAATGCCAGAGTTTCTGAGCCAACATTTTGGTTGCTAAGCACAAGCGTTGTTAAGTGAGTTTCACCACATTTTATAAGTTGGCCATGCCCACCCAGTCACATGGCTGGCAAGCCATTCCCACCCAGTCACATGGCCAACAAGTCACTCTCACAAAGTAGGCCACACCTACAGAAGAGGTTCTAAAAAATTTGAAACCCACCACTGCAGTGTCCCCAAATCAGGTCAACCCCTTTTGCAACCTTCTGACAAGCAGAATCATGAGGAAGCCAGATTCACTTAACAACCAGGTTTTTAACAACTGCCATGATTCACTTAACAGCTGTGGCAGGGAAAATCATCAAATAGGGCAAAACTCACTTAACAAATGTCTCACTCAGCAACATAAATTTGGGGCTCAATTAAGGTCATAAATTGAGGACAACCTGCATTTATCATCTTAAATAAAGATATATTTCTCTTTTTGATTTGATTTGATTAAACTTGTATGCCGCCCTATTCCCCGAGGGGACTCAGGGCAGCTAACAAACCAAATAGGGAAAGGGGGAGTACAAAAGACAAAGAAGACAAAAACAAATACAAAAACGAATTAAAAACACATCAACAGCCACAACCATTCAAGTGGGGTTGGGAACTCATCAGCCCCAGGCCTGCTGGAACAGCCAGGTTTTAACGGCTTTGCGGAAAGCCTGAAGGGTGGTGAGGGTCCGAATCTCCACGGGGAGATTGTTCCAGAGGGCCGGAGCAGCCATAGAGAAGGCCCTCCCTCGGGGGGTCGACAGTCGACACTGGCTAGTTGATGGAATCCGGAGGAGGCCTAATCTGTGGGATCTAATTGGTCATAGGGAGGTGATTGGCAGAAGGCGATCTCTCAAGTACCCAGGTCCGATACCATGTAGGGCTTTAAAAGTAATGACTAGCACCTTGAAGTGCGTCTGGAGACCAATGGGCAGCCAGTGCAGCTCGTGGAGGATAGGTGTAACATGGGTGTACCAAGGTACACCCACAATCGCTCGCGCGGTTGCATTCTGGACAAGCTGAAGTTTCTGAATGCTCTTCAAGGGCTGCCCCATGTAGAGCTCATTACAGTAGTCCAGTCTTGAGGTCACAAGGGCTTGAGTGACTGTTCTGAGTGCCTCCCGGTTCAGGTAGGGACGCACCAGGCGAACCTGGGCAAATGTCCCCCTGGTCACAGCTGACAAATGGTGTTCTAACGTCAGCTGTGTCTGAGGGGTGTATAATTTCACCCCCCAGCCTGAGAGTTGGAATACAAGGCCAATTATTGGGAGGGAAAAACACAAGCCACTCGGTCTTGTCAGGATTGAGTGCAAGCTTGTTCACACCCATCCAGACCCTAATTTTTTCTTTATATCACATACCATTTCCATGGTATTGTATAAATGTTGAGTTTTTAAGAAGTCTTATGAATGTGAGAAAAAAATATTGCACATGTTTTGATTTAGATGTGGTGGAAGCAAGATTCAAGGAAGTTTGGAGGGATATCATGAGTTGTGTTGGTGTAAATAAGACTTGGTTAAATGTCCTATTCTTTTACTTTTCTCCTGCCTTTAAATTCGTTTACTTACCACTTTTCTGTTCTCTGTATTGCGCATAGCTATAGCATCCCCAAAACCGAAGTGGCATGTCGTAAGCGGTTAAACAGGATTATCAGTTGATTTTCTTATTAAAATTTATAGACAGAATAAACAGGATGATTGACAGGGATCTAGATTTTAGAACCGCTTTGTCAACATTGCAGCACCCACATCTCAGTTTTTTGTCAATTAGCCGTGTTGTGATTCATGATACTTGGCATGTATGTAGTTGTGAAAAAAAAATTAGGATTAGTAACTGGAGGGGAAAGGAATGGAGTTTTCATAATCTTTTCAGATTTTTCCAGAAAAATATCTATTTTACTTTCCAGTAGCAAAAACAACAAAGTTGAAGAAATGTATAATGGCCTGGGTTTTGTGGATGATGAAATAAATGACTGAGATGTGTTAAAGCATTCTAATCTTATTTATAATTAAGATTAATGAATAGATTTGGATTTTATAAAAATAGCAGTTTCTCTGATAGAATGAAGTCCTTTTCCTTAATGCTTTATTTTTACGCATTTTGGAAGAGTGGATAACTGCATCATAAAAGTGTGCATTTTGACACCTATAAAAAAAATTTCGCTCTGAGAAAGTATGAATGGGGTTATTTTACATAAAAACCCAAGGTAAACAACAGCAGCAGTAAAAATTATTCTCTCCTGACTTTTTAAAAAAATTAAAATTAACCTTTAAAAAGAAACATAAGAAGTAAAGTCAAGCAATACATATAGTTCATATATTCTGGATTCTGTTTTTTTTAAAATTAAGATAACAGGTTTTATAATGCTGGTTTATTACATTTCAGCTGAAACTAAATAAATCAGTCTTGTTTACTCTTTGTGACTTTCACTTCCAGTTGCTTCTGTTTTAATGCATTTTTGTATATTACATTGTACCAACAAAAACTTTAAAAATGCACAGTAATTTCTACAACTGGGCAAATACAACTGGGCGGGGGTACTTGCCCTCATCTGATTTTTGTGAATTTTTGCACATCTTTGACACTAAATATTAAAAAAGCTTAATGTGGAAATTATGAAACAAATATGAAACTTAGATGCTGTTGACTCAGATTCCTTTTATATATCAGTAAAATTGTGTATGGACAGAGTTGTAGAGTAAAATTGCTACATCATCCAAAGAGCCGCAGTGGTTAGAAGGTTACTTCTGCTGACTGCTGGCAGCCTGCAATTTGGCAGTTTGAATCTCACCGGCTCAAAGCCTTCCATCCTTCTGAGGTGGGTAAAATGAGGACCAAGATTGTTGGGGGCAATATGTCGACTCTGTTAACCATTCAGAGAGGTCTGTAAAGCACTGTAAAGAGGTATATAAGTCTAACTGCTATTGATATAAACCCAAGTGCTTATAAACTGTAATTCTATTTTCTGATTTGATATTTGTATTTGTATTTGTATTTGGGTTATTTGTATGCCGCCCTTCTCCAGGAGGGACTCAGGGCGGCGAACAACTCAAAGGGGAAAGGGAACATAAACAACAGTACACATAATTAAAATACACGAAAATCACACAGCCATACCAGTCGAGAGGGGAGGGGAACTCATCAACCCCAGGATATTGTAGCTTGGTACCATGTTCCCTGAAAATAAGAATCTGTGTTATATATTTTTACCACCCAAAAAGGCTCATCTTATTTTTGGGGTGATGGTGTCATCCACTGACTTGTGCACGCTGCCCCTGACCTCCTTTTTGCTGTCAGAGGCTTTCGGGAACTTCTTCGGTAGGCAAGGCCAGCAAGTTTTTCCTGAAGGCTTCTGCAGCTGATAACAGAGCTATGGATTCATCCGCAGCTCTGTTATCAGCTACAGAGGCCTTCAGGAAAGCCTTGCTGGCTGCAGAAGAAAAGGGTCAAGGAGAATGAGGCCTGGCTGCAACTGTTTCAAGGTTAAGGGCAGCTCCACCCCCACATCCCCACCCTACAATGTGCAGGGTCTTAATTAGGGTTTTTTGGGGGGGGGTAGGACTTATATTGGGCACACGTGTAAAAATCAAGCTAGGAGCAGGTCGTATTTTCGGGAAAATATGGTAGTTAATGCTGCCACCCCCACCTAGCTTCCAGAGGGAGTTTCAGAAGGAATCTCCACAATATGGGTTGCTTTTGTAATGAATTTCTCATGAATTTAATGAAAACAAAATTTTAAAAAGGAAATAAGTAATCCTCCTTCAGATTCTGTAGCAATTAAGGATGTTAGTGAAATACAGATATGGCCATTTTATAGCCTTTGGGCCACATCTGGCCCACAGGCTGTCCCAATCTAGTCTGAAGCATTGGGTGGTGTGGTTGGGATATCATTGGTGGTGGGGGATATCATCAGGGAATATCATCAGGGACAAGCGCATTGGCTGTGGGGAGGGGAGCAGGGTATTATCAGTGATACAGCAGAACATGTGAGGGAGGCATCAGCAGCAGTGGCCTCCACAAAAGTCTTAGTTTTGGGATAATTAATTGCACACCCTGATCTAATGGATTGTGTGGATGTCCTTGTGGGACAAGGAGAAGTGATGCTGCTTAGAGAGAGACAAGAGAGAGAGATTGGAGTCCCCAACAGTCAGAAGAAACTCAGAAAACATCTGCCCTAACCCTAAAACTGGTGGCAGGAAGTTTGCACCTTCATACTTTCAAGATTCTGTTAATGCAATCTTATAATAAAGTAGAATTAGTTCATCTAGTCATGTTTCTTGTCTGGTTTACCCAGAGGACAGAAAACTAGAGAAATCAGCTCCTTCTTCCCACTCCCATTTTTGGAAGTTAAAGCTTATTCAAAATAAAGAAATTAAAACTTTATTGTAAAAAAAAAATCAGAAGAAAAAGAAAATGGAGCATGCAAACATCCCCTTTTTGTTTTAAACAGTCACATTAAACATTACAATATTTTTTGGAGTATAAGATGCACCGGAGAATAAGATGCACCCTAATTTTGGGGGAGGAAAACAGGGATGGGGGGGGGAAATCTGCCTCTGCTTTGGTGTTAATTGATATTAATTGGGCTAGCGTCCTTCCAGCAAACAGCAAATGTCATGGTCAGCTTCAGCAGCTTGATTCAGCTGGAGCAGATGATTGATGGGTGGAATACTCCAATCAGCTGTTCCAGGCTGCAGGTATAGTCATGGACCATAGCTGCCTGTGTGCCTTGTATTTTCGGGCAGTTAAAGGTGGTGGGGATCCTCACTTCCACTTGGATTTTGATAATGAGCAGCACAGGTCTTTTTACCCATTTAAAACAAACCCTATCACCCTACATGCATTTAACTGGAGTGTGTGGGATGGGGGACGATTTTCATGGGGCAGACAAGGGACTTGGTTGCTCAAAGAGGCTGGCCCAGCAATGGTGCCACTCGGGATCGTGGAAGCCCTCTTGGGGCCATCTCAGCAGCCCACCTGCTGAGGGGGCACAAGCCCTTCACAGGGCTCTAGCATGGCATTTGCTCTCCCCGCTAGATCCCTGACAAGGGCAACATCAAAGGCAGCATGGCGGACCATAACTTGGGCTGGGTTCCATAGCATTGTTGCCCCCTGCACACTCTCTCTCAGCTTTGCTTTGCAGAATCAGTTTCACCATACAAGGGCATTTAACAACGTGTTGGTTAACATCACCTCCCACAGCCATTTCCTCCTCCCCTTAAATTCTTTCTCCTCTGCATGAGCCAAGCAATTGCAGCGTAAAACTGAAACCAGGTGCACTTGTGAGGTGGCGCAGGAGCTCCTTGGGAGCGGCGAGGACAAGCTTGGTGTTTCCTTTCTACCAACCCCCAATCTCCTCTCTACAAAGGCTTTTCTCTGCTGGAGAAGGAGCAGTGAAATGAGTGCTGTAGATTGTGGTAACAGCATTTTTGCATGACAGCCCGGCGATCTCAGGAGCCAAAGCCTTTGAACCAAGCTTGATTGTACCCCATTCCAGGTTTTAACTTCCCAATCAAGCATCCTAAGAAAAGCCTTCATGTAGAGGAGATCAGTCCTCGTCCCTTCCCTCCCCAATCCCCTGGATCTGTCATGCAGCAAAGAGATACGGTACTGGGTGCAATAGCATGCATGGCAGATCCAGGGGGATTGAGGGGAGAGGGAAGAGGACCTATCTCCTGTCTACAAAGGCTTTTCTTGGGATGCTAGATTGGGAAGTTAAAAACCTGGAATGGGGTACAATCCAGCTTGTTTCAAAGACTTTGGCTCCTGAGATCGCTGCGCTACCACCTGAAATTGCTGTTACCATGATCTCTGCAGCACCCACTTCACCTGCCCCTTCTTGGGCAGTTCCAAAAGAGCATTTCAGGCGATGGACGGTTCCAGGCTCTGAATATGCTGAAATTGTCTGAAATGCTCTTTTTCCTCCCCAATTGCAAAACCGGGGTGTGCATTCCTCCCGGCCAGACTTCTCCCAAGCAGAAGTCAATCACCCTCCAACTGGGTTTTCTGGAGAAGCAGGAGTCCGAGCAGCGAGCCACCTTTTCTTACACCTCCTGTGCAGTCCTGCTTCACCTGCCCCCTCTCCAGATGACCCCGGTGACTACATTAAGTATAAGATACACCCAGATTTTCACCTTTTTTGGGAGGAAAAGGTGTGTCTTATACTCTGAAAAATGCAGTAAGTAACAAGGAGGATTAAAAATATAAAGTTGTGGTTCAAAATGATCTTCTTGGAAAAAAAGGTTCTGGGTAGACCAGAAGAATATTATTTTCTGCTCCTAATTTAGAAGCAATTGATGTAAATAGATCCAAAATTGCATGGAACAAGGCAGTATTAAGTTTGTATAGAGAATATAAATACCAAGTTAACATTTTCATCTTAAACACATATAGAAAAAAATGTAAAAACAATTCTCCAAAAATTATAGTTAAATATTTTTAATTTATTTTTTCAAGGATACCCATTATCCTGAAGATAAATTTCTCTCTAACCTTTTGGTCATATTCCCAAGAATTCCATTCAGTTGATTTTTAGGCTGCTAGGGAATGGAATGAAGCCCATTCATATTCTTGGGCTATGTTCCCAACTTCTGCCTGCTTTAAAAATACAAATTTTCTCCATAACAGAAAGAAAGGGAATTAAGACAATTCCTATGGGTATATAATTTTCAGCCATGCTTCATTTTTTTTTGAATGTGTATCAAAACTCAGATACTGTTAATGATCAGGGGATGTGAGTGGCCACTTGCTTGCCCATTTATTATGGACCATCTTAAAACTCTATTAGTTTAGTTTTGTTCAGCATTCAAAACCATCATACCGGACATTCTTCTAACTAAACTAAATCAGCTAGGGGTACCTGAACACACTTATAAGTGGATCACAGGCTTCCTAAAAGACAGGAAGCAGCAGGTGAAACTAAGCAAAATCATATCAGATACCTGTGCAATTAGCACAGGAGCCCCCACCCCTCCAGGCTGTCTCCACTTCTCTTCTCTCTATATACCAAAGACTGCATCTCAAATGATCCATCTGTTAAACTACTGAAGTTTGCAGATGATACAACAGTGATTGGTCTCATTTGAGACAATGATGAAACTGAATACAGACAGGAGGTTGAACAACTAGCTTTGTGGTGTGACTGGAACAATCTGGAACTGAACATACTCAAAACCATAGAAATGATGGTAGACTTTAGGAGAAACCGTCCCATACTACTACCACGTACAATACTAGACAACACAGGATCAACAGTAGAGACTTTCAAATTTCTAGGTTCTATCATATCTCAAGACATAAAATGGACACTTAACATCAAAAATGTCATCAAAAAAGCGCAACAAAGAATGTTCTTTCTGCACCAACTCAGGAAGCTCAAACTGCCCAAGGAGCTGCTGATACTGTTCTACAGAACAATTATTGAGTCTGTTATCTGCACCTCTATAACTGTATGATTTGGTTCTGCAACCCAACAAGACAGACACAGATTTCAGAGGATAATCAGAACTGCAGAAAAAACAATTACTGCCAACCCACCTTCCATTGAGGACCTGGACACTGCATGAAACAAAAAGAGGCCCATGAAAATATTTACACACCCCTCGCATCCTGGACATAAATTGCTTCAACTCCTACTTTCAAAACGATGCTATAAAGCACTGCACACCAAGACAACTAGACACAAGGACAGGTTTTTCCCGAATGCCATCACTCTGCTAAACAAATAATTTCCTCACCACTGTCAAACCATTCACTAAGGCTACATTACTATTAGTTTTGTCATCATTCCTATCACCCATCTCCTCCCACTTATGACTGCACCCATCTGTTCCAACTCATGACTGTATCCTTATGATTTATATTGATAAGAGCAATTGTTTCCTGATTGCTTATTTGTACCCTATGATTATCATTAAGTGTTGTACCTTATGATTCCTGATGAATGTATCTTGTCTTTTTATGTACACTGAGAGTGTACACCCCAAGGACAAATTCTTTGTGTGTCCAATCACACTTGGCCAATAAAGAATTCTATTCTATTCATATTCAGTGACAAAAGGAAAAATCTGAAAACTTAAATGGGTAATACTTTTGCACTAAACTGAATGCATATAATAGTTGGAAAAATACAATTTCCACTGGAGAGGACAACACTGCTTCATACGTTTGTTCCCAAAAGTGTAGATCAAATAAACTGTATCTATTTCCTGAAGCATTCTTGTTTGAGGCATTTAATTATTAGGGTATTGGTGCTTTCTGAGCTTGGTTTTCTTGCTCATGTTTCATTACCAGGCTAAATAACATCATCAATGTGAGCTAAGTAACATCATTAGTGCACACTGATGATGTTAACCAGCCTGATAATGAAACATCTGTGAGAAAACAACCAAGCTCAGAGAGCACCAAAAGCTAAATCGTTCAGCCCGGAGGTACATTTGTTGTTTTCTGTTGGAATATTTAATTATGGGTTCCCTTGGTTGGCCTTCGTTGTTATTAAAATAACTTGGTAGCATAAATGTTGTAGAGAATTTGAAAGGGCTACATTGACCATCCAGAAGATGATAATGTGCAAAATTGTATATATAGGGCATAATATTAAATAAAGGGGAGGGGGAAAATAAGAATTTGGACTAAAGATTGGTATAAATGCCTGAATGTACTGAAAATACTTTTAAAACAGGCCTTCTATTGCTGTGTCACTTCAAATGAAGCGGGGCAATGCAATCAAGAATTCCACATAAGGAATAATTCTGTACACTCAGGGCAATGGGAAAGTTGACCCCTCTCGGTGTTGGCTTCTATATAAAAAAAAGTCAATCTCAATACCACTGCTGTAAAAGAAACTGAAATAGATGAAAATGTGAGAAATTGCATTATCTGCAAGGAAGAATGGGCTGGATTTTACAGCAAATAGGGTTGCATTTCTTATTCATGTATTTTCTTCAAGCTTTTTAAATAGAAAGTGATAGGGATTGTTTTCTAGGTCATACCCAACATTTTTTTTTTTAAAAAAAGCTTTTTGTTGAACTGCAAAAAGCAAGGTTGCCCCTTCAAAAATTATATTTCTCTTTCCATTTTTATATATTACTTCATTTTATTCTGCCATTCTCTAAAGAAACTCAGAGCAGCGTAGACAATCACACACAGAGAGACACATCATTCCAATCCACACACCCTACCTGCTGGATGGATTAAACTGAAAAAATATAACTGGCTGAAAAAGTATCATAAAGTTTTATAATTCATTTTTTTCTCTTTTAAAATAGAACTTATCTTTCTGTGAAACACAATTAAAATTATACTAAATAACTGCACTCTTGTATGGCAATAAATGTTTCCCAACAAATGTATTTATCAGAGAGTATCTGGAGCAGATTCATTTATTATGAAAAAGAAAATGGTATTGATCAATTACATGTGGGCATACATCTATCAATATTGGCACACTGCTAGTGTGTAACATCTCATCATATTAGGTGCTAACAACCAGATCCACACATGTAGAGTTCAAGCTAAATACTTCATTGCCTTCTGCCTATAATACAGGAATCTTCCCATATGGTTGCCTTCCCTTGGAAACAGATAGATAAGGTTTTACAGAGATTGGGATGAGGGCAGAGATTAGTCCTGGATTTTCTGTTCCTGTGCAAGAATTCAAGGCTAATTCCCTCCTTGAGTCCTCCTCCCTATCTGGCTTAGTGTTTCCCAACATCAGAAGCATCAATTAAATAGCAAACACATTGATCATTAAAAAAGTATTCTGAAGGGATTTTTTGATTTCTATGCTTTCTTAAAATTATTGATGACAAAATTCAAGATGATGTAAGCCAACTTACTGTATGTGTCTGCAACATTGCTTTTCGCTCTCCTCTATCCCTCTACAGCTATCACTTATTCCAACTTTGTCCATGTGAGAATTCACCAGCATTTCACAGCAAAATAGAAGATGCAAACGGAGCTGCAGGAAATGGAAATGTATCTCAGCCTCCTGACCACAACCATTCTTGTGTTGAACAACCTAATAATAAATGTATCCCAATAAGCTCTGCAATATTCTTTTCCAAGGAATATTGCAGAGCTTATTGGGATACATTTTCTTTTCCAAGGAATATTGCAGAGGTAATAATCAACTTGGTTCTTTCTTCCTTTCATTCTCGAGTTTGAACCTGTGTAAGTAGTGTGGAGAACAACAACAACAGAGAAGCAGCTTTGGGGAGCAATATCAGCATTACAATATTTACAGTTGTGTTTTTAACAATAAATGCCCAGTTTCTCATTCCCCTAGGACAATTCTGTTCTAAAACCCATCTACTCTAAGAAATGGTCTGCATAGATATTGCCAAGATTTATTATTACTTTCTTCTGCTGTAGGGACTGTTATTCTTTTTATATGGTACTCCCCCTTCCCCAAGGTTTGCAGACCATAAAGAAAGTTTCTTTCACACTTCAAATACAGACATAATGAAATGACATTCTTAAGAAACAAGAATAGTGTAATGGAGTCCTGGGATATGTATGCGAACACTAGGAAAATGAATTTTAAAGACAAATATTGAGTCAGAAATGTTCTGGTAATAACCACTAAATGTTCCTATTTGGAAAGGTTTGGCAAAATTGAAAACACCTTTAGAATTTGGCTATACTTATAACAAATAGATTATGGAATATCAGAGTTGGAAGGGACCTTGGAGGTCTTCTACTCTAACTCTCTGCTTGTATAAGGTTTAAAAGAATTTATTAGAAGGACACTTCTTCAGAATTTATTAGAAGGACACTTTCCAAAAGCCTCATTTTAAAAATATACACCTCTTTGAAGAACTGAGCATAACAGGGGGAAATGAGCAGGGCTACCTTTCTGGCAATATATATACAAATAAAGGGTGTTCCTGTTTCCAATGGCTGGCTTTTATCAAATACATCTCTTGGTCAACCTATCCATCGAACTTTTGACACCTGCCATCAACCTTGGCTAGTCAAGTGTAGATTACTTGATACTGATGAATTGACCTATTTTATTCTTAAACTACTGTCAACTTAGCAGTTCGAAACATGTAAATGTGATTATATAAATAGGTACCACTTTGATGGGAAGGTAACAGGGTTCCATGCACCTCGGCATATTGTTATACTTGATCACATTACCACAGAAGTGTCTTTGGACAAGGCTGGCTCCCTCTGCCAAGAAATGGACATGAATGTTTCCCCCTAAAGTCGGGCATGACTGGACAGGGGAAAACCTTCACCGTTATTCTTAAATAGGGCAGAATGATCAAGGAGAAACTCACTTGATAAGTTTCAAACCATCTGTTTTTCATTGATGTTACAGTGCAATTTACAGGGGAGAAAGTGCTGTTCACCACCATCTTAAGTTCTGGACACTTGGATATATCAACTCAATGGAATCAGTGCCTTGATGACATCCTATTCAATATTTTTGCAAGTTATCATGGCTTCCTTTTTTTGGTGCGGGGGGGATGTCTTAGTTCTATCTTGTCCTCACCTAGTTTGAACTTC
Source organism: Thamnophis elegans (assembly GCF_009769535.1). Taxonomy (NCBI): domain Eukaryota; kingdom Metazoa; phylum Chordata; class Lepidosauria; order Squamata; family Natricidae; genus Thamnophis; species Thamnophis elegans. The sequence continues at coordinate 86,180,113 of NC_045543.1, forward strand.
TCTTTACTTCTTACTTCTATTTTGTTTGTATGACAGAGTAGTTTGGTTAAATGGTTAAGGTACCAGACTGGAAAATGGGAGATTGTGAGTTCTAGTCTGTGTTTAGGCATGAAAGGTAGCTGGATGACCTGGATTAATCAGTCTCACTCAGTTGAGCTTACCTCACTGGGTTGTTGTTATGGGGAAAATAGCAGGCGGGAAGAATACTAGATATGTTCCCCATCTGAGTGGCTATTGATGCTCCCTCCCAAGGATGGTCCAGTTGTTCCATCTCTTAGCCTGGGGGGTGAAACTATACACAATTTGGGAGCCCTCCTGGATTTAGGCATGAAAGGTAGCTGGATGACCTGGATCAATCAGTCTCACTCATGCAGCTGATGCTAGAACATCACTTGTCAGCTATCACCAGGGGGGGCCTTTGCCAGGTTCACCTGGTGCACCAGTTGCGACCCTATCTGGACCGGGAGGCCCTTCAGATGATCACTCACGCCCTCGTCACCTCAAGACTGGATTACTGTAACGCGCTCTACATGGGGATGCCCTTGAAGAGTGTTCAAAGAATTCAGTTAGTCCAGAAAGCAGCCGCGCGAGCGATAGTGGGTGTACCTAGGTACACCCACGTTACACTTATCCTCCACGAACTGCACTGGCTTCCCATTGGTCTCCGGACACGCTTCAAGGTGCTAGTCGTTACTTTTAAAGCCCTACATGGTATAGGACCTGGCTACCTGAGAGACCGCCTCCTGCCAATTACCTCCCAGAGACCCATAAGATCCCACAGACTAGGCCTGCTCCAGATTCCATCTGCCAGTCAATGTCGGCTGGCGACTCCCTGGGGGAGGGCCTTCTCTGTAGCTGCTCCGGCCCTATGGAATGATCTTCACGTGGAGATCCGGACCCTTACTACCCTTCCGGCCTTCCACAAAGCGACCAAGACCTGGCTGTTCCGGCAGGCCTGGGGCTGTTGATCTTTCCAGCCCCATCCTAAGCTATGAATGTTGTGGAATTTTAATGTTTTTTAATTTTTGTATGTTCCCCTTCCTTTTATCTGTAAGCTGCCCTGAGTCTCTCGAGAGTGGGCGGCATACAAACCCTATAAATAAATAAATAAATAAATAAATAAATAAATAAATAAATAAATAAATAAATAAATAAATAAATAAATAAATAAATAAATAAATAAATAAATAAATAAATAAATAAATAAATAAATAAATAAATCTTTATAAAAATAATAAAGGTAGCATATTATATATATATATATATATATATATATATATATATATATATATATATATATATATATGTGGTTTTTTTTATTTGTGCTGATGGTTGGGGCTTACCAGGGGTTGTGACACACACACACACACACACACACACACACACACATATATATATATATACATACATACATATACATACACACACACACACACACACACACACACACAATATATACTGCCCATGATATTTCCGGCACAACTTCATTTCATTTAAACCTTCTGCTGATTATTTGCCCTTGACATTATAATGGTATACAAATCAACCTTTTCACTACAATACACAACACTCAATAGAAATGATCATGTAAAGTGTCACTGCAGAACCTAAATTACTACGTTTTGCAATGGTATGTTAGGAGCTTGCAGAGTCCTTAGAAATAGAATGCTACATGCTGTTAAAATGAACAACCAAAACTGTTACACAGTTTATATGTAGAACTTGTTACAAATTCCTGGAACATAAAAGTAACATAGTAGAAAAAGAAACTGTCTAAAAGGCAATTGTAGGATTTTAGGGTTAGTTCTAGAATGCTAGTTTGTAAATGCTAGCATCTTATCTGGATCTAAATTTTATTGAATCTTTTCTTCAGAAGCAGAAACGTGACAGCTCTGAGGCAGATTGGAAAGGGCTATTTAAAAATATTAAAAAGGCTTTCCAAATGTGCTCTTTATTATAGGCTGCTATAATCTCTATCACAGTTATCAAACACATGGCTAGCAGGCTGCATGCAGCCCATAATATTCCCAAGTGCAGCTCAATGCAGATTAAAATGCAAATGAATAATATTTAAGAAGACAAAATAAAAATACAACAAATCATAGACATTTTTACACTTAATAATAAGCATATTTAGTCATCAATCATACTTTCCCCTGGACAGCAAACAGACAGATATCCTCATACAGGTAGCTTGCCTTGATTTTGATCCCAGAACCTTCAACACATAAAGAAGCAGCTCTCTCCAAACAGATTGAATTAATTTCTCTGCTCCCTTCACAAAATCTAATTTTATTCCTTTCTGCGCCCAGAAGTTGCATTTTTTTTCTGTTCTGCCTTTAAACCAGGTTTAATTTTTCTCCATCCTACTAAACAGGTTGCACTTATTTCTCTTCTTCCTCCAAAACAGCAGGTGTTTTAAACTTTGTCTTGATGATTGTAATTTAATTAGGGCATATTTTGGAAACATCCCAACAGCTTCAATTAATATCTGTTGAATTTCAAGCTGTACAAGATCCATAATCACAATTTTATAAAAATTCAAATTTTAAATTAATAATAATTGAAGTTTAAAATAATTCAGAAGCAGAGGGAAAAATGGGAAAAGGTGAAAAAGAGGACGAGGTGGACTTTGCATATAAGGTTTTCTTTTGTCTTCAAAACTTAACTGCAATATCACATTCCAAAACAAGAAGAAAAGTAATTTAAATGCTTACAAAATATTGATTGTTGCTATCAGTGATTAGCAAGATTATATTAAGCATGCAAATGTGTAGCCAGTTTGTGTAGTTGTTCAACCTTTTGTGAGTCATTTTTTCTCTTTCCTTTAAAAATTGCTTTATCAAACTCTGAGACATTATCTAAGAGATGGTTTTTTTTAAAAGCAGGACTGAATTCATGTACTGGCAACTTGGGGAAAGTGAGAACATCCCTAATGTAATTAGAGTACAAGGCTTAAATATATATATGGAACAGTTCCAGAGAGTTTTTTTATTTAAACAAAACAAAGTAAATCAGAAATTAGGTAGAATTCTACTACTATCATTGCTTGTTAGTAACCATTCCCCTTTTGTCAATGTAAGCATAAGTTTCAGGAGAAGACAATTGGTTTTTTGGGGGGGGAGTGGGCATGTCATCTTCTTTTCATGTTATCTTTAATAAAGAACTTCAATTGAACAGAATGAAATACCTAGAACACTAGTGTTGAGTCTGAGAAAAGGAAGGCTTTCTCACAACTTTCTCTTTCTTAATTGGTTTTCTCCATTCTCTGTTGCTTCTTTTGAGCTATGACCATGATGCCATCTGGCTTGTCAGTTGCTTTCTCTGCTGACCTGTTTGCTACCAACCAGGCTGTATCCCTGTGTTGCTCCTTTTCTCCCCTATTCTGGAGAAAGGAATCCCTGCTGGGCTGATCTGCTGTAAAGTAGGCGAGGGGAGGAAAACTTCATCTTTCTCTCACTTTTGCTTACTGTTGAGTCATCTTTCTGGTTCTCCATTACAGATTGCAAGAGACCAACCTGCTTTTCTCCTTATGCTTTAAAAAAACACCCCAAAAGTTCCATTTCCATATTCTGTTTCCTAATTTTTCATGTAAACTCCACTTTTCTAAAACTATTTTTGCCTTTAAACTGCTTTTTTTCAATCTTTTCCTGCCTTTTTCTTCTTTTTCATCATAGCATCTGTTTCCCTTTACAACTGAATTACTGTGCCACATATCATTCCTTGCCTTATTTTCACTCTCCAGCTTTAATACTTTTAACTTCAAATTTCCCTCCTCCATTTTCTACCTTAGCGCTCATTTTTCTGTCCTAACTTTGGATTCCTAAATCTGGATCCTCTTTCTGGGTCTCTACTCTATTTTGGCTGTCTGCAACAGAACTCTATTGCTTCATCTGAATTGCCTGTTTATTTTGCCCCTCTTCTAAAGGGCCTATTCTTCCTGATTTCCCTAAAAAAAAAAGAGCCCTTCCAACGGCTTTCTGTTTATTACAGAATCCCTTTGTTTAAATTGTAATTGCATTTGTTGCTCTCAGTTCTAACAGCAATGCAATTGACTTTTGTTTTTGAATCAGCCACTGGATAAATTATGTTGAGCTGGAAGCAGCTGAAGGGAATTGAATTTCCACTCTATGTGTGTGGTGATGCCAATGCAGATGAGGGAATGAATTTGAAATTCTTACTTTGAAGTAAATAAAAAGGATGAGAAAAATGTTGGCTGCATAATTAATAGCATGATGTTGAATGTTTATTTAATTGTATATAATTCTGATTGACATAGAGGGGACTTAAGGTATTGTCTGTTTTAGGACTGTGCATTTAGTCTGCATCAACCCTGTATGCTTAAAGTAGTACATCTTCAATTGTTTTGTGGGTATTTTAGACATCAAACTATTTTTTATCCCATTTCACTCCACTCATCTGTTTACAATACTGAATTTTGCTCTCCAAAGGGGGAGGGGCAGAAGAGAAAAAGGAAATAACACAAATTCTCTCATTTGTTGAACATTTACTAGTAAAACGTAAAATACCACCTTGTGTTGTGGCCTTGAGTTACAAAGCAGCAGGAAGGGGGGGGATGTTTATTATAATATAGTTTAAAAGAGAAGGAAATATAAATTCCAAATGCCAGGAAGCCAAATAAGAAGAAAATAAGTAGTTCTTCTAAGACAAATGATTTAAGAGACTACTATGTCATAAATTATTCAGTTTGCAGATGACAGATGTTACCAATCTTATTTTTTAAAACACCATTTTAGGGAATATAGAATTCTACGTAACATCTTCAAATAGAGTGAAGATATATAATTCACCATAGTTACAAGAAAAAGCTGTCAGCTATAAATTCCTGGTGTTATGTCAAAAATACAAGAAAGAAAGTAGTTTAAACTTTACCAGCAAGCCAGAGAGATTTGTCAGTCGCATCTTTAACCACTATTAGTTGCATGCAGTGTTTAGACCAAAAGAGGTGCAAAGCAATTTGCTCATCCTAAAAGCAAGAAAGAAAAGTTTAAAGCAGGAATCTAAGTTCCATTAAATCATCTATGATTCATAAAGTGAATCATTTCCTGATTGATCTGAAAAGGCTTCCTAAAAAAGACACATCAAGGTCTCCCCAAAATTGAAACATTATCACAGAAGACAAAAAATAAAATAAAAATGTGGAATCTGATATTTACCATCACCTTTGATACATATAAGAAGCTGTTATGAGAAGAAAAGCATTTCAAGGACAAGATTTGGTCCTAATAAGAAATTATACGATAATATGGCTCAGTGGCTAAGACGCTGAGCTTGTCAATCAGAAAGGTTGGCACTTTGATGTTTCGAATCCCTTGTACCATGTGATGGAGTGAGCTCCTGTTACTTGTTCCTGCTTTTGCCAACCTAGCAGTTCAAAAGCTTGTAAAAATGCAAGTAGAAAAATAGCGACCACCTTGGTGGGAAGGTAACAGCATTTTGTGCACCTTCAGCATTTAGTCATTTCAGCCATATGGCCACGGAGGCATCTTCAGACAGCGCTGGCTCTTCAGCTTTAAAATTGAGATGAGCACTGCCCCCTAAAGTTGAGAATGACTAGCACATATGTGCTAGGGGAACTTTTACCTTACCTTACCTTATCATTGTTAAATAATGACTATAAATTGTTTAAAATGGTTTTAGCTGAAGGGCTAAAAATAATTTTGTAATAATTTATTCATGTGGATCAATGTGGTTTTTTTTACTCAAAAGCCATTGGAAATATAATATTAGAATTTTGTGGGATATTTTGGACTATTTGAAACAACACAATGAAAAACAAGGTCCATTGATCTTTCTAGATGCAGGTAAGGTCTTTGACAATTTGAACTTGACCTTTTTATGTGAAGTTTTGGAAGATTAATTTTTAAGATAATTTTACAAAATGAATAAAACTGTGTCCGCCATGTTGGTTTCTGTGAAATCAATACAAAATACAATGACGGGATTCTCCTCTGTCTACTCTTTTGTTTAAATTTGTTCTAATAATATTGAATTGGGATATAAGACAAGATCAGAGGATTCTGTGTATAATAATTTAAAAAAGAATCATATAAATTAAGGGTGCCTGAAAATTATCTGGCTTTGTTTTGGCTAACCCTTTAAAAGGAACTGAATTTATTGAGTACATTAAATTTTTTTGAAGATTTAACAGGTTTCAGAATTAATATTTGTAAGACAAAGGTCTTAAGAATAACCATTAAGATGTAATATCAAACAGAATTGATGATTAAAACAGGTTTTAAATTGAGGAAAAAGTAAAATACTTGGGCATTTTGCTCCAATACTCTGAAGCCAACATTTAACTCCAGTCCAGCATAGTATTGTTCACGCTTATTTTGCCATTTTCCCTTAAAAATGAATTATGCCATATTGCTATTTAAATACCTCAGATAGTTATTTTATATCTATATAGATCTATATCATCTATGTCTATATATATATAAAATCTCAATCTGTTAAGCTCATTCGTGTTTAGATAGAATATTAAATTAATACCCTCCCTTCCATTATGTTTTTTCCAGAGACTAGAAAATAAAACAACAGCAGATGTAATATGTATTTGCACCTGATAATAAATAAAAAAGATACATGGTAAGCAGTGTTTTCATTGGTTAATTTCTTCTTAATGTATACTTTAAACAAGTATTGAAAGGGATGTTTCAATATTGTTATTCTCCTGGCATTTGTTAGCTACCCTAGACATCTAACATTTAGCCACACAACATTCATTATTTTTGTGCAATCAATAGTTGCTTTGTAATTTTTTCCCCAAGCAGTTTATCTGTAATTCAGCCAGGAATCTAAATTCTACATGAATATAAAAAAAGATTGGAAAAAAAGGCTCTATGAAATATTTCAGGTAAGGGGGTAAAAAATTAAAGGTGAAAGACAATGAAAACACACACAAAAAAGAAAATTTTATATAATTGAAGAAGACTTATCCTTCCAAAAATCATGTACATTTTAAAGAGTGAAATGCCAGTGGAAAATTTTCACACGTAAAAAGACTTGAACAGTGGCATCAAGATTCTTCATACTGATATGAGAATAAAATTGAGCTGTGAATGTTTTAAATAATTGATTACTATTGAGTATGTGTGCAGAATTCATAATACAAAGATTTTAAGAAGTTTCTAAAGGAAAGCCTTATGAAATGATTGACATAATTGTATAATTTATCATGAACATAATCTACTACATTGCTACTTTAAGATAGAGTTCAGATAAGCATTGTGAAATCAGGCAAAGCAAGAACCAAGAGTTAGATATACATTAATCAAACCAACCGAACAAAAATATTGTAATATACAAAGACTGTTGGAAAATTGAGGAACATGTTCAATATCCAGACTATTCATTTTTTCTCTACAATTTAACATGTCTTCCTTTTGAGTGAATTAACTTTCAGCGATTTAAGGGATTTCTTAACTGCATCACAATTAGGTGTAGGCACCAAATAGAAACTGTATTTCAAACTTTTACAGAACTATTCCCAATTGCTATCTTAAATCATCTATTTTTGGCCCTTATCTCCCCACCAAAAAAAAAACATTTTTTTTTAAAAGAGTGGTCTTACTCACTGTAGGATGCTAGGGACCAAAAGGGATGATAGTGAGTAGTACGCAGGCAGCATTTTTAGTTGCATTTCTAGTCATTATTTTGCTAGTTTGTTGCTTGCTCAAAAACACAACTAGTTATTAGGGAGGGTTTGTGGGTGGAAAATGCTATGTAAAATAAATCTTGTACAGGTAGTCCTCAACTTACAAGCACAATTGAGCCCAAAATGTATATTGTTAAAGGAGAAATTTATTAAGTGTGTTTTGCCACAACTTTTACAACTTTTCTTGCCACATTTGTTAAACCAATCACTGCAGTTGTTTAATAATACGGTTGTTAAGTGAATCTGACTTCCCCATTGACTTTGCTTGTCAGAAGGTCGCAAAAGTGGATCACATGCTCCTGTGACATTGCAACAATCATAAATATGAGTCAGTAGTCAAGCATCCAAATTCTATTTACATGACTTTGGGGATGCTGCTATGGTCATAAGCGTGAAAAATAGTCATGAATCACTTTTTCAGTGCCAGTTACTAAATGAACGGTTGTATGTCAAAGATTACCTGTAGTTCTTTCAAATATTCTAAGCAATTATCTTGTATTACTTAGCTGTAATCCTTTAAAAAAATCTATATCATGGGCATATCCACGCTACCATTTAAATTGCTCCAGTCCAGAGGTGATATTCAGCAGGTTCTGGCCAGTTCTAGAGAACCAGTAGCAGAAATTTTGAGTAGTTCAGAGAACTGGTAAATACCACCTCTGACTGCCCCTGCCCCCATTTATTCTCTGCCTCCCGAGTCCCAGCTGATCAGGAGGGAATGGGGATTTTGCAGTAACCTTCCCCTGGAGTGGGAAGGGAATGGAGATTTTACAATATCCTTCCCCTGCCACGCCCACCAAGCCATGCCGACCAAGCCACACCATGCCCACCAAGTCACACCCACAGAACCGGTAGTAAAAAAACTATGAATCCCACCATTGTTCCACTCCTATGCTCATGCCAGCTTGATTCTAAAATCAATTGAAGAAAATTTAATTTGAGGTGAGACACTTCAGCAACAGTACAAAGTGTTTATTCTGGACAATGAACTTCCATCCACATTTCTCTCCTGTTGTGTTCTCCCATTCCCCCCCCCCCAAAAAAAACCCCCAAAGTCTGGTGAAATGTTGTCGTCTATAAATATTTATTATTTTTCATGAAATAAAAACAACACAGAATGCAAATGTAGAGTGCAAAATACATTTAGGGCTGTATGTCACCACATTCTTTGACCAAATATTTTTGCTTGAAAACATCCAGAGACATTTCTTATTTTCAATGTGAGGACAGGAAGGGTGGGTTGAAATCTCTCATGAACTCATTCAGATCACATCCACACTGCCAACTGGCCCCGTCATGAGCACAGGCCACCAACAGTTTTCACTTTGTTACAGTTCTGGTTGAATGAACAAAAACAGAAGGTAAATATCTTTTCTCAAAGTTAAAATCATAAAATCATAAAATTGGAAAGGCTGTTTAGGTCACTGAGTCCAAACTCGTGCTCAGTGTGGGAATTCAACCCAGACAGACGACTGTGTAAACTTGGCCTAAATGCATCCAGTGAACAGAAGTTCACCAGAACCCTTAGTAGCTGTCAAACTATTGTTAACTTTTTTGAAAGGTTTTTGTTTGTTTTCCACTGACATTGTTTTCTTTCTTGTTTCCAAGGCGCTGAATTTGGGCCTGATGATTTAAATTGATTCAAGGCATAGAAGCATTCCCTAATCATGCTTCTCTCATTCTCGTGCTTCAGTTTTGCTCCTTTATTCTACCTTTCACAATTTCCAGGTGGAATACTTAGTTGTTTGTTGAAAAAGTCTGAACAAAAATAGGAGCTAATTAGCTTTGTTATTTTATTACTCCTTCTTAGCATTTTGCCAGCTTCATTGAAAATCTGGTGTTCTGATTCTTTTCTTTGAATATACATTAAAAAGCCTTTTTGTTGTTCCTTTCCATTCATCATTTGCTAATCTCAATTTATTTTGAGCTTCTGCTTCCTTGACAACAGCTCTATGGGTTGTGGCTACTTGTTTCTAATCTTCCTTGTTTCTGGCTCTCTTTCCATTTACTATGTGATCTTTTTCCATGGCAGTGCTGGCTTTGTTGTCTTCAATTTTTATCCTCATTGGAATTCTTTGCAATTGAGGTACCCTTCTTTGCATGTTAGCCTTTTTCTGCTATGCACTCCTACCTATGATTGCTCTAATTTATTTAAAATATGCTTTTTTGAAGTCCAACACACCTATTTGATTATATTCAGCTTATTTTCTCTTAAAATCAAAAATTCCAGCTTTACATGATCATCTTCTCCCACTACATCTGCTATCTCCATGATGTCAATTAAATCTTCACTATTGATTAATATCAGATCAGGAATAGTGGATCTCTTCAGCCTAATCCACCCTTTAATGGAGGAAATTCCTAGCAAGACAAATCAGGAATTTCTTAGAAACATCATGCTTGGCAGAGTTTATCTCCTAACAGATGTTGGGGATAATTAAACTCTTGCAACATTATGACTCCATGCCTCTTTGAAAGATTTGCCTTTGCTTTTGGAAAGCATTATACATGTCTTTTCTTTAGTTCAACAGATGGTATTACAGTGCAAAAGTAGTTTTGCTTTTATTTCTTTCTCTACTTACTTTAACACAGATGCTGTGCACAGAATTGCCAAGTGCATTCTGAGCAGGGGTGGATATTTTTTTAACATCATCAGCTTCCTTTTCTATGGCTTCTGTTCGTTTTGTACAAATGCTGTCTTTGACTGCTACAATTCAATGATGAGTGATCTGTCCAGGTTATGCCTATAAAATCCTAGTTCTCCTTCTGTACTAAGAACTCAAGCTCTTCTTGTTTGAGCATTTGTGTATACATTAATAGGTTTATGATTCCTGTTTTTCCTGATTAATTTCAGCCATGTTCCTATTTTCTATACTATCAATCATCAGTCAATCAAAATAGAGCTGGAAGGGAGCTTTGAGGTCTTCTAGTCTAATCCCCTGCTCAAGCAGAAAACCCTATACCATTTCAGACAAGTGAGGCGAAAGATTTATACGATCTGAAGAGAAACCAGAGTATTTCAGACAAGTGGCTGTCCAGTCTCTTCTTAAAAACCTCCATAGATGAAACACCCCCAACTTCTGAAGGCAAGGTGTTACACTGGTTAACTGTTCTCACTGTTAGGAAGTTTCTCCTTAATTACAGTTTACTTCTCTCCTTGAATAGTTTTTACCCATTGAATAAAATTTCTTGAATGGTTGCCATCCATTGTTTCCACTCATATACTACATATGTCTGTATTACACAAGTACATAGCTGAAGTCCTTACTTTAGAATTTTCATCTCCATCCTATCTCCAAGACTCAGTTTAAAATCCTCTTAAGCTAACTACGATTTAGTCAAGAATATTTTAATAATCCTTGTAAGATGAAACTCATCACATGCCTGTAGTCCATTATCTAAGGATAAAAGTAAAGATTCCCTTGTCAATCATGTCCAACTGTAGAAGGTGATGCTCATCTCTGTTTCTTAGCTGAGGGAGCTAGCATTGTCTGGAGATGCTTTTGTAGTCTTATGGTCAGTATGACTATATGCTGAGATCCTTGGAATACTGTTACCTTCCCACAAAAGTGGTACCTATTTTTCTACTTGCATTTGTATGCTTTTGAACTGACAGGTTGGCAGGAGCTGTGGTAAGTGAGGGAACTCACCCTGTCATATGGTCTAGATGTTTCAAATCATATTGTTTCCCCCAAAATGAAATCTTGCCTACTGACATGTAATATTCATTTACTTTCTGGTCCTTTTCCATGAATTGGAAGAATGGACAAGAGATTTCCTTGAACCACCAGTGTCTTGTTCCAAGATTTCTAGTTCTGTGGTTCTGTTTTATTTCTCCCCAGATATAAATCATTTTGTCATAGAAACAACAGTCTTTTTCTTGACTTCCTCTATGATCCAATTGCATATTATTCTCCCTTACATGGGTCTTTTTTCCTATCTACCATTTGCAATGACTCTTTATCTTCTCTTGAATACTTCAGAGTTTGTTTCATTTTTACGGGTCTAAAACCTTAATCTGATGCAGAATAATCAATTTTTATCAACTTTTTGATCAGATATCAACCTATCTTACAGTTGTTAGTGTCATACACCACATCCCTTTGTTTTACCTCCCTTATGAAAGGCTATTTCAATTATCTATTTTTATTTTAGAATTTACTTTCTTTAAAATGATATAGTGGTAAATGAGGATAGAAAGGAGCTTTAAGAGGAAGAATATTTAAATTGTTCTGGTGAAAAGAGGATTTGGTACATTTTCAAATCTTTGATGCAAATTGACTATGTTGGCACCAATCCTTCAATAGCTGGCTGTTTTCAAAGAGGAAGACAAAATGCCACAAGCACTGCAGGTCACAGCTGCAAGCTTATGTTCATTTATCTTCATTTTTCCTTTCTACAGCATCTTTTCATTGACAGAGATATTTTATTTGTTATTGTTTCTTTCAGAGGTTTTCATGAGAGCCATAAATGTATGGACTTAATGGGTGAAATGATGGAGAGAAATTTTTTTCAAGGATCCCTTCAGCTATTCCACCTTAAGTACCAGGCAAATTTCTTTGTAATCTTGCTCTGAAGAGTCAAAGTACCTTATATTCCCATTACAGTCTCTATTTATTCAAAAGAAAACAATTATCTAGTTATTCAGATCATGTGTTCACTGTGTAAAAGATGCTAGGCATTCTATACTATGAAATATGAATATCTACCAACTTGTCAGAAGACCAAGTGGCTGAAGTCTCTTGTGTTTGATCTGCAACATATGTGACATTTGAAGTTGACATGGTTGTTTTTAATGACAGCCTTAATACCACAGAACTGAAAAACTTTGCTTCAAATACTTATATTATAAGCACTGAAGAGGGACTGATGAACCGCAATCAGCCATCTTTTAATCACATGTTGTATATTTTGAGACATAGAGAAGGCATGGAAATTTGTCAGCGAAAAACCAGGTTCAAAGAGTTCACAAGAATATTGTTTATCTTGTAAAAATCCCTAGGGTTGCAACTTCTAATCAAGAGAATTTGGACAAGAATGCTGAGAGAATAATTCAAGATAGCCTGTACACTTTTTTTTTTGAAAACCAATAAAGTTATGATTTAGTGGGCTAAGCACGAGAGAGGCCAAGTTATATTATAGATTATATGTTGATTATATTTTCTATGATTTTAGAAGCAACTCATTCATTCCCTCTGAGGAAAGCTTTCCATTGTGAAGACCCAGTCATCTTCTCTGCCTTGGGCAGTGAACTGTGTCCCAGCCAGGCCACAGGGAGGGGGATTTGTTTATACAGGTTTGATAAGGGTTATCCAACAGGTATTTTCTATGCAGACTTCTCTGTTTCCCCACAGCATCTTCCATCTTCTTCAGCCTTATTTTCCAATCCCTCCATACTTTCCCTTTCCTTCAAAGAATCTGTATGCTCAGCAGACACTGAATTTACACATACACTACTGCTGTTACTTACACACAAGGAGGCTGTGTTTTTCCTTCACAAAATTAGCACTACACACCTCTATACTTATCTTTCTAATAGACTTTACTCTATTGTTCTAACTCATATACTTTAGGTCAAAGAGGTCAAACTCAATTTCAATGAGGATCGCATCAGGGTTGTGTTTGACTTTGGGTGAGACAGGGTATGTGTGGCCAGCTTGACATCACTCATGTCAGAGGTCCCTGTGGTGGCCTCAGTGCTCTTCCAGTGAAAATGTGCTCCCAAGCTCTGTTTTGGTTGTGATGGTCTCCTGCAACCCTCTGCCAGTGGAAATGGAGTTGGGAGTGCTGCCTGCAGCCCTCATGACCTCCATTTTCAGGTGTTATGGCCTCTTGCAATCTTCTGCCAGTGAAAACGGAGCTCAGGAGGGTCACAGACAACCTTCCCAAGCTCCATTTTTTGTTGGCAGAGGCACGGCGGGCTGGTCCTTCACAGTTTCCAGGCAGCTCCATGGGCCAGTTCTAAGCACCCTGAAGGCTGGATCCAGTCGCTGGGCCTTGAGTTTGACACTCCTGCTTTAGACTGATCTATCTACTCTTTTCTAGATCACTCAAATATATGAGTGATGAGTGAGCCCTTTAATGAATGATTGTTCACAACAGTCTACATATTAGAATTCTAATGAAGTCTATAGAATTTTTCTTGATACCTGTAGTTCTTTCCCCAAACTGACTTAAAAGATTATTTTTAGGTTCTCAAGCCTACTCCTAGGAAAAGAAACCCCAATAGGTACAATTCCATAGGCAACTATTTTGTGAGATCCACAAAATGCTCTCAAACTTCCAAATGTGCCCACTGCTCCAGAAAGGATAGAGACCAGTACTAAATAAGTAGCCCTTTTGTCATTTGCCTATCTTTTTGTTAGATTTTGTGTACATGGTGGTGGTAATAGTGGTTGATAACAAGCAACAACATTTCAGATTAGATGCTCACATACATGGCATAAATGACTGTATAATAACATCTCTGGTCTGTTACGGTTCCCCCCCCCACACCCCGGATTTTCAGTTGATTTTATAATTTCTCCAGTCTCTATCAATGAACTAATGACATACTGATGGAAGTTTCCCATCTGCACTCAGGCTGGTGGTGAAGAAGTGATCTGAACCTAAAAACATACTCATAACTTATCTATCTACTGTACAGCTTAATGCTCTGTGACTGTAAGCAGATGGTTGCAGGCAGATGTTTCATCAAATAAATTATTTTCAGGAGTGCCAACTGAACACAAGGGGTTATTATATTTGTTTCCACTCTTACAACATACTGCAAGGAAAAATGAATCAAAAACTGACATCTAGAAGACTAATACTAGTGAATTTCTTTTTTGCCATTTAATAATAAGAAATATTCCATTCATTTTGCAACAAAGACTTTGGTTAAACAATAGTACAAAGTAAAAAGCCTGTGAAGCTGACACAGTCCACAACCAAATCTCATGTATACTGCTCCTACTCTCTTTTTCTGCTTTGGCACCAATGATTTATAGTATTTTCATAGTCAAGCAAACTTCAGCATAGTATGAACCTTTTCAAACTTGCTTACAATAAGACTAAGAACAGGCATACCAACATCTTTTATACTCTGAAAGTATAAAACTTAAAAACAATAATTTATGAGAGTCTGATTTTAAAAGGGTTAATACATGTCTGTATGCTTCTTTGATGGTTATTGCAAAGCTAGTATGAAATATTTCTTAGGTGAAAATAGATCTGGAGATCTGTCTACCAAGAATATCACTGTAGAATGAGATTTCAAGAGCAACAGCTGCAAACTAAATGAAAAAGGTTACTCTCTTTAGGGATTATTTTCTCAATGGAGTGCAAAGAGTACAAATGTTGAATAGACTTTCTTCCGTATTAACTTGGAAAAGCATATGGCATCTGATTCTCCTAAACGTATCTCATTTATTACTTTTAAACTTTTCTTGTCAATGTGCTTCCAATGCAAGGACAATTTACACCTCCTTTTTCAACAGAACTTAATATTTTCAGACATGATGTTGGTGTTTGATATTTTCTTGAACTCTTAGCTCGAATCTTATTTTATTTGGAATATATCTGACAGGTAGATCATAAGCAGACATACTCCAGCCCCTTGAGTAACTTCTGAGATAGAGAAGGTCCTAAGGATTACAGAATGAGCGTCCAAACTTTTGAAATGTAGACATTGTTTTGTCACTCCTACCATTTCTTTCTTCAGCAAATCCTATAACATACATAAGGCAGACATTTCTACAAACTCAGTATTACATGACAAAAAAGCATCATGAATTGCTGGAAAATATTAACCAGCCAATATCCTAAAGGCTGAGCCCACATCTTTGAATTTATAATTACTTTTACGAATGGGAAGATAAAGCCAACTGGGGAACTCTATGGAAGATCTGATGAGTTTTGCTGTTGGATTTTCCTCTGGACACATCTACAGTATGTCAGAATCAACAGTTAAAAATAGCACAATTCTGTCCTATCTGTACGTATCAAATTTATTAATCAAAACTAGCTGTCTAAGCTTCATATGATCCAAATCACTCATTATTTTAAGTCACTAGTAATATCTTGAAAGCAATCCATTTCTTATCCACTTTTGATGCTTTGTAGACATTATGTCAATAGTTCAGAAGCTTCCTTTCTCTGTGTGTATGTAAGTATTATGAATGATATTTCTAAGGTCTCAATAAGTAGGAATAAATATTCATCCTGACTTCCCAAATAGGTACCAGATGTCTCCTGGTGATGTCGCCAGTACAGAAGAGCATTTTTCTAGCTATTATTTTCCCTTTTTCTTAGCTATTTAAGATTGGGAATAAGAGTAGGAGACAAAATGATCTTGTTTCCACACTTAATACCTCCTCATACAATAATGATTAATATACAATAATGATAAATGCAGCTATCTACCCCCAAATTTTGCTGCCACAATTTAATGGTCATTTTAAAAAGTAGAACCAGCAGTGGTAATTGCAAGCCTGCCTGGCTCCCAATCCCCTCTCTAGTGAAAAGTAGCCATTTAGCTATCAAATTTCATTGTTGTGACCTTAGCGACTCATTAATAAAAATCTGAGGTTATGCAAGCAGATACTGCTGGTTGTCCTCTGCTATAACTGAGCAGAATTTTACACCTTAAAATGTCTAGATTATATTTAAAAAGGACAGTAATTTCTAGATCTTTAAATAGGAACAGAAGATCTGCAATATTGTACAAACGAAAAGCACACTGAAAAACTATTTTTTGCCAAAATGTTTCATTAAGTTATACATAAAAATTGAGGCAAAATTTACAATAAATACCTATGCTTTGCATGTGTCATTTTCTTTAAGCATGAAATGTCTTTTTCTCTTAATGTTTCATTATGTTACTTCACTTTTATTGTTTTGCCCCAAAGTAGATTTCAATTGATTTGTGGAAATGTGTGCCATTTTGGTTCTATATTTGTTATATATACAGCATCAGGTTCACTGATAGTATAGATGAGATGATAATAAAATAGAAGCTGTCTAATTGATATTAAAATCATAGTTGATTAAGAAATGTTTTTACAAGTCATTAACAATGGCAAACATAGTAAGAGCTTTAACAGCTGTAACAGCCTTTTCAATGTTTCTTGTTTTTCATTAAAACAATGAATTCGGTCTTCCTCAATCTATTCCTTCCAGTTTTTAGGAATCACAGCTCCTAGAATTGACAGCTAAATCAAAGCATGCAAGCTAAACCAAATGAAAACAACATTACCGCAGTCACAATAATCTAGCAACTGCTTGATCAAAAATATATCACAGCACTACATGCAACTCTAAGTATCTGTGGAGGAATCAAAATGAACAATGCTTGCAATGCTGAATCAATGCTGCATTGAGGTATAAACCCCAAATTTTATATATACAGGCAACACATTACAAAAAAGGGAGAGGATTTGCATTGCGATACTAGGTCCATCCTCTTGTCTGTTTTCACTCCCCAGCACATTATCCATTGTGTTGATATGGGGATAGTCAGAAAATCAAGATGGCAGTTTGTAAATGGATCAGAAATATTTTCAGAAGAAAATAATGTATGATGAATATTTCCATGAGAAAAAAGAAAGGCTCTGATTGGTTTATAATTTATTTTGCAAAACCAAAACCAAAACCAGCACACAAGCACACACACATACAAGTACACACTCACACACTCTCACACACACAGCCTTCATGTGGCTATTTTGAAATAAAACAACTTCCTCAACTCACTTTTAATCCAATCTGCAATTTCCTTACTTTGTCCTTACTATCACTAGCCCCCCCTCAAGTGAAATGGATCTGGAGCATACAGGGAAAATCTTCAGCTAATCATTGCTCTACCCAGATAACCAATGGCCAAACAATGAGAATGCCAGTGATCATTCCCTGCTTCAGAGCTGTGTTTTGCTGAGTATTCTGTTCCTTGAAAGATTCTAGTCCTGCAGGAATTGACACAAATCCCATACTTCTTGCTTCGTAACTTTGGTTCCTGGCTGGGTTTACCAAATATCTGAGCAGGCATAAATGCACACGGGCGATTTGAAAATAGGACAAATGGATGGGGTGGTGGTGGCAAGAAGGGAATATTGATTATTCAACTTTCTTGGCATCAGTGGCAAAAATTACAGCGAAAACCAGAAAAACTATGAAGACTTGCATGTATATAATATTGCTTTTTTTGTACCATAAATATTGTCTGTCCCCCTCCAATGGCAGGAATCTGCTAGAGCCAGTTAGGAAAGAAAGAGCTTCAGCATGTAACTAAGATCTTGTCAATTTCAGTACAAGTGGTTGCAAGGTACTAATCAATTAATTAAGGGCACAGACCTGAGCTTGTTAGCTTGCAGTTAGCACTTTTTAGGTGCCTGTTGGGACATGGAGAAAAGCTTCCCGGGAAGATACTCAAATAGCTGGCCAATATTTGATTCTAAGACTGTACCTGCCAGATATCATGGGGAAAAGGAGGACATATTCTCCTCTTGCCAGACACCTAGTAACCCTATTCTTGGCACTATTCTAAACAATCCTGTGAGGTCTGTTATCCCAGCCAATACTCATAGAGACGAATCCAGTGAAGTTGTTGGGAAGGACTTTTCTAACAGTGAAGGACTTTCTAAAGACAGTACACAGAAGGAAGAGAACACCAATATAATATACAGAATCAGTTGCAACAGTTGTTACCAGTTCTACCTCAGGCAGAAAGGATGACAACTAAAAAACAGAATCCATGAACACCAGCTGGTTGTCAAATGGCATGACAACCTGAAATCCCAGGTACACTGACAACAAACAACTTTGGTTTGACTGAGATGAAGCCAAAATCATCGGCCATGCCAAAACCCATCTGGCACACCAATTTACCAAAGCCTGATATTCTATCAACAGATCCATCAACAAACACATTGACTTAGAAGCAGAATATGAACCAATAAGGAAGCAAACTCAGATCCATCAATTGGTGACAGAACCAACCCCCCTCTCCACCAGCTGAATTATGTACTTCACAGCAATCAGTCAGAAGTCACCAGAACCAGGCTTGTGAATCCACCAGCCTTGTTATTCAATCTTGTGATTCAACCATTCCTGTGACTTAATCAGTCACCAACCAACAATCCAGGACCTATATAAACAAACAAGACACTTCATCCAACCCCCCCAAACCCTCCTGAAGATGTTACCTAGTTTGGTAATGAAACATCTGGAAGCCAAGTAGGAAGCTCAGAGGACAAACCTCTGGCTAAAACTTAGTTCTAACAGATCTGATCTGTGTAAGTCAGATTTGTAGGGTATGTCAGAATCTAATTCACAGCTGCTGTAATGAGACAAAAAATGTTTTTCAAAGGATGATAAGGAAGTAGAGGTTTTAGAATGGCTATCTGCATTCTTTTGCTACTGGTAATTTTATGGAAATGTATATACGTATATATTATACATTTATTATAGCATGTATAATGTATAAATGTATAATGCGGTGGCTCAGTGGCTAAGAAGCTGAACTTGTCGATCAGAAAGTTCAGCAATTTAGCAGTTCGAATCCCTAGCACCACGTAACAGAGTGAGCTCCCGTTACTTGTCCCAGCTTCTGCCAACCTACCTGTTTGAAAGTAAAAAATGCAAGTAGAAAAATAGGGACCACATTTGGTGGGAAGGTAACAGTGTTCTGTGTGCCTTTGGCATTTAGTCATGCTGGCCACATGACCACAGAGACGTCTTTGGACAGTGCTGGCTTTTTGGTTTTGAAATGGAGATAAGCACCGCCTCCTAGAGTCGGGAATGACTAGCACATATATTCAAGGAGAACCTTTACCTATAGCATCAAAGGTAAACGTAACTAACTGCAAGATAGACATATTAGTTTATAGCTTCAGAAGTCTGCTATGGTGGCTTATCTGACTAAATGTGCTTTGTTGGATTTTGTAAATACAACCTTACAGTTTGTAAGCCATGATTTATAACTAGGCATGCTGAGTGAATGTCATCAACTGTCAAGTTTGCAATAAATCCTGTTAAAAAAAGACCATTAACTAGTTTAAATTGCACAGCCAGTCATATATAGAATTTATTTGCTGACATTTATAAAGCTTCCATCTATTAAAAAAAGGAATAACAATCCATAATATGCATTTAGATTTTGAATTTAGATTCTTACCATGCAAGTTCCCATCTTTGTTTAAACAACCTTCAGACCCCTATTTGGAATTATCCATTTTATTAGTTTTTTCTTTTTTGGACAATTTGTTTTATATGTTTAATATATTTATCTAAAAATCTAAACCAAATGTAAGTATTATCTTGAGCATATCACAATACTTCATGTGCTTCCTAGTTGGTAGGATGCAAACCATATTATGTTGACTTCCAAAGGTAATTTCTAAGTTAGCTTTCCTGAAATGCCATGAACACATTTGAGATAAAAATGGATTGAGATTCTGCTTGGAGCACTGTTAAAAATGTATCAAAACTGAATGAAGATGTTCTCATCTTTTGGAGAAGTGTTAATTAATACATATGTGCAAGTGAAATTATGAATTAAATATTTCCTCAATGTATATTACAGAGTATTATACATTTTAAAAAGAGAGAAAATAGATGATTTTGTGTACCTTACTAAGAGAGGGATTTAAAGACCTAAAATTACTACTAATAAGATAGTTGGAGGGTTGTGGAGGGAGAGATGGGGAAGAGAGAGAGAGAATTGTTGAGTATAAGAATTTGTATCTATCTACTTCGTTACATGTGAGTGTTGAGTGTGCCAAGAGAAAGTAAGTTTAATGTGTTGAAGATAGAGCAGTTAAGTATCTGTGAAAAATCAAGAACTCATAGAGTTTAGAATGAAGTGCTGGAATAATGTGATTTAGTAGAAAACAGAGATTGTTATAATAGAAATATATTGAGTTTGGTCATGTAGAAAAAAATGGATGTAGAGTAAATTGCAGAATACATATTTAGGAATAATGAATAAATTGAAAGGAAAGGGAAGACTAAAGGTTTTTTTAGAGAGAGCTGGTGAGACTTTCAAAAAGAAAGCTGACAAGCTTAAAGAACAAATATGTATATGATTTAGTGGAGCGATGGGGTAGGAGCAAGATCAGTTTGTATGAATAAAAAAGAATGCAAATATAGAAGCCATTAATTTAAGTGAGATTTAACTAGATTTCCAATTTTTTAATTTTTTAATCTTATTTTGTACTACTTTTTTGCATTTGTATAATTACGTACTCTGAAAATCAATATAATTGAGTGAGTCCAGAGGTATTTCACAAGAAGAGTCCTCCACTCCTCTGGTCACAATAGAATACCTTATGCCATCAGGCTTGAAATTTTGGGCTTGGACAACCTTGAACTATGTCGCCTACAATCTGACCTAAACGTAGTACACAAAATTACCTGCTACAACGTCCTATCTGTCAACGACTATTTCAGCTTCAACTGCAATAATACATGGCAAACAATAGATACAAACTCAAGGTAAACCGCTCCAAACTCGATTGCAGAAAATATGACTTTAGAAACAGAGTGGTCAATGCCTGGAATGCACTACCTGACTGTGTTGTTACGTCCTCAAACACCCATAATTTTAACCTTAAACTATCATGGACATCACCCCATTCCTAAGACATCTGTAAGGGGGCATGCATAAGCGCAGCAGCGTGCCTACCATCCCTGTTCTACTGTCCCCATTTATTAATATACATTTCCTGTGTTCATGTCCATGTTTATAGTTATACCTATTATCTCGTACACATTTGACTAAATAAATAAATAAAATACATACATACATACATACACACATACATACATACATACATACCATACCATACCATACCATACCATACCATACCATACCATACCATACCATACCATACCATACCATACCATACCATAGTGGATATTTATGTATATATGCATCATTGTCATAACACTTGGGTTTTCCAGGAAGTGCATTAGGTCATAGATATTCATTACAATCTTGGGATTGTGCACAAATTTTAATGTACCAAAATAACAAAATTGTTGATGCAAAATAGCATTTTTGTTAAGAACATATTGAATTTAGGAGCTGTAATATTTCTAGCATGTAGAATTTCTACCTTTGTGCTTGGTTTCATGAGGTTTGTGTTCAGCTAAATTAAATGTTAGATGGGATTGACAGCTAATTTAAATGTAACATTTCCTGCATGACATAAGTATTTGAGGCTAAGTTTGGAGACAATCTAATTAGTTTAAAAATATATGCAAAGCTAATAACTTGTCTGCCCCCAAAGAACTCTATTCCAGGGACTCATCTGACATGAATTTAACTAGGACTGTGTGGCTTGGGGATTTACCATAAAGTCACAGGTATAAACTAGACTATGTAAAGTTAAACATTCTTCTGTGCATTGAAACCTTTGATGATACAAATAGAAAAGGGGAAACATTAAAGAAATGCTGGCACATTGTAATATAATTTTCAGCTATATTAAGGCAGATGAAGCATACTTTTATTTCTTCCCCAATGTACACTGTTAGCCATAATAGCTCTAAAACTGGCAGGTATTAAGTCTTTGGGTTTTCATTTGTGCTAATTCAAAACCAAATGCATCCTATATTATGAAAGCAAAGCTCCCTTTCAATATAATCCTCATCGGTAGGAGTACCCTCCTACCATTGGAAACGAGATATAGAAGCATAGCTAGCTGTACAAACAGGCTGAAGAACAGTTTTTATCCATGGATTGTCAGACTCCTGAATGTGAAATAACATCATAACAACATAATACGATGGACTTGCAACATATAACATGTTCACACTGGTGCAATAGGACCAGATGTTGTTAATATGATTTATTGGGTTAGGGACTTTTTGTCTTCACAGTGAGTTGCATTGTGTTGGAGGGGGTGCACTGAGGGAGCTCAACCAATCTCATTGTATATATGTTGTGCACTGACAAATAAAGTATTATTATTAGTAGAATTGTCCACATTTGTAATTCATAATGTCTTAAGACAGAACTGCCAAGTCATTTGAAAAATGTGCATTTAGAGATGACTAGCTTGCTTTGTTCTGTATATTATACAGTGTGTATCTGCAGATAGGTTACAGAATAATCCCTGTTAGAATTATTTAATTAATGATGCAGTGGTGAAAAGCTGTCTGATTAGATTTGGAAGAAGTTCAACATTTTGGGAGAAAATCAACCTTATTAGTGTTCATCTGTTGTAATGTTTTTGTACACTATGGAATTTTGCCCCGTACCAATATTATACATTTCTCTAAAACTTCCCTAGAGTTTTATAGTCCATCCACATTGTAGCTTTAATCTACTCCTGTCCAAGTTCATGTCAAAATTTCTTTAAATTTTGTATTTATTTATTTATTTTGTCATGTTTATATAATATATATTGGGGGTGGTGATCCTTTGAGAGCTGTATGCAACAAAATTAAGGTATGCCAATTAGCTTACCTTCAAAGTGGCAATAAAGTTAAGTCTAAGTCTAAATCAATTCCAGAAAATCCTGTCTGGATGGAGATACTTTGACAACAACTTGCAATGTATCCTCATCTTCCCAAAATAATGCTGCTGTACAATTCCAGTTATATGTTCCAGAGCAGACCTTATCAAACAGCATCTTTCCCTCCTGTGAGGGTCTATGACAACTCACCACAGCCAACCTGCCACGGGACAAATTGCTACAGGACAAGAGTTACACTAATATTGAAGAAATGGTGGAATAGAATGATTAAAGAAAGGATGCCAAAGGAGGAACAAAATGAAATGTCAATGGCGAAAATTTAAATATTTTTATAAATATTTTTAATTATTTTAAATAATTAAATGGAATTGTTTAATTGTCATGCAGTAAGTTGTCCTGCGATGAGTTGGCCATGGTGAGTTGTTCCTGTGGCAAATTGGTTGCGGTGAATTGGCCATGGCGAGTTGACCAGAATTGGCCATGACAAGTTGGCTGTGGCAAGTTGTTCCATTCCATCCTGTGGGGTAGGTTCTCAAGAACACATCTACATATGCATTTGCTCTCAGGCCTCTTCTTTATATAGCACCTCTTCTGCTATAAGAGGATCATTGAACAATGCCTGGCTATTGCTTCCTTTCCTTTTGTTTCATAATTAACTGAATTGCAAGAATCAGCAATGCTGTCAGAACAATTTATTTAAATGTTGGTTAATGTCCACAACAAATAATGCATCTATAGACTGATAAAGTGCTTATTGATTTCACAATGCATTAGTTGCCATAAAGTTATTCATTTGCAAGCATTATCATTAATTTTTTTTCAAAAGCTATCTTTCAGCATTGTTTCCATATAAACAAAAAGATGATAAATTTGCCGATTTGCTAACAAGTAATAATTAACAAAGTGAATTATACACTCAATAAAAGCAAATGCTTTTTCAGAGGGGAAAGTTGTTTCTGAAAAGCAGGAGGCCTGCTGCCTGATTACTTTCTAAAGCCATGTTTTCAAAAATGTCAAGTCTTTCTTATTTATAATAAGAACATTAATAAGAAGTAAATCACATTATTTATATAGTTATGTGTTCATTATGTTCACACATTGCTCTTTAAACATGGCTTAAAAGTATTATCACTTTTCATATTACATTGTGAACTTCTTGTTACCTTGTTTCTATGCTCATTTAAATTTGTCCTCTCTATGACAACACCAAAGATAAGGAAAAGGAAAGGAAATTCAAAGTGAGGGCAAAGATAATATTTTCTGTGACTATTGCTTATGTGTTGTTCCTCTTTTGGCAATTAACATGAAGCCTTTAAGAGTCAAAACTTCACACTTTAAAATACAAAACTAAAATTAGCAACAACTTCACAGATGAAAATATCACTTTTTAATAATACAAGGATATTTAAAGAAAAGAACTATAGTCACTTTAAAAGAGAAGAAACAACTTCAGAAAACAGCTATCTTTTTGACAGTCACCAGCTTAATAAACATTGATAGGACATTGGAATAGTAATCATTATTGTCCAATTTAAATCATGGAGTGGTTCAGGTCTAGGAAAGATCAAGTCTCTTTAAGTCAGATTTAATTCCAGTGATTTCATTAATAAGTCCATCTAATTTTTGTGATAAGGGAGTGGTAACCATTATTTTCAGGGCATTTTGTTCAGTCTCTGTTCAGCCCTCCTATTTTCTGGTGATTGCCTATCTAACTACTAATCAAGTTGGACAGTCCTTCAAACAACCTGGAGGTTTTAATCAAAACCACTTTAAATTGAGTCAGGAAGAAAAGATGCAACTAACTGCAACAATGTTAGTGTCATGTCTCTGTGTGTGTCTGTGTACATATGTGTGTGTGTGTGTGTGTTTCTGTGTGTGTCTGTGTGCATATATATATGTGTGTGTGTGTGTGTCTGTCTGTCTGTCTGTCTTTCTGTCTGTCTGTCCATCAGAGGTGGGTTCCTACCGGTTCGGATCAGTTCGGATGAATAGGTAGTAACTCAGTCTGCCATGCCCTCAAATTGCCATCTTTTTTTTGCTTCTGCGCATGCAAGCATAGCATGCATCAAACATGCATGCAACAGATCCCTAAGCAAATCAGCAGTAGCAACAGCCAGAACCAACCCCTGATATATAAAATAAGCTCTCCCCTGAAAATAAGCCCTCCCCAAAAATATTGCGACACAGCAGCAGCCATGAAGTGACCACACCTGCCACTTCTTATACCTCAAAAATAATAAGACAGGGGGGAGGGGCTTGCCGTCACCGGTAGCTCAACGGAGCTGCCCTCAGAGTTCTGGTTCGTATATCTATTTAAGATCTATAGATATCTCTTTTTTCAGGCAAGGAAAAAGCAGGGAGGGACTCAGTCGTTAGAATCCTCTTTGTAGTTCACAGCTTTTTTTTTTTTTTTGGCTGTGAACGGAGAAGAAGGTTCAACAAAAGCTGAGTCATTCACTCCGGCCAGATCTTCTCAGCTGTTTTTTTTCAGCTCAAGGCAAGTTACCCCCCCCTCAGGACAAATTTTTGAAACTAAGTTATTTAAAATCAATCCGAGCAGCGACCATTCCTGAGAACCCTTTTTTTAATTATTATTCAAAATACCAGCTTCAATTTTATAAAAAACTCCTTTGTTTAATTGTTTTTTAAAATGGCGACTTTATAGCTTCCGCATTTGTTATACAATATATTTCCACCTTCCTGGCACAGAATCAAGGGAATAACTTCTCACAAATTAATTAACCCTGTTTCCTTGAAGACTTCTTTTTATCAATTGCCAAAAGTTTATTGAAAGTACCTTATCTTAAACCAACGTGAGCAGAGACTCTGTTTGTTTCCTTTTTATAATGGCTCCGAAATCAAAGCAGCCACGACGTTTTTTTAACAACACATCCCAAGCAATTGCTACAAAGCCGCAGCTCTTGCCTTCTACGCCCTCTACTGGAGATTTGTTAACGAAAGAATTTCTTTTTGAAACTCTTAAAGAATTTAGAGAGGAAATGAAGCAACTTATTTTGGACTTATGTGACAAGCTTGATGCCAAGATTGCTCAAACAAAGGAGGATATGATAGGAGTCATAACTGTAATGACAGATTATATTGCTGGAATGGAAGATAAGCTGGAGCTCCTGGAGGAAGCTAATTCTAACCTGACATCTAAAATTGAAGTGTTGCAACAGGAAGTTGAAAACGCAGAAAAACAACTTGTTATGACAAATTATAAAAAGATGGCGCTTGCGATAAGAGTTAGGGGATTGTGTGAAAATGAACAGGAGAATTTGAAACAAACTTTTTCTGAGGCTTTCAGTCGTTTGGTGGGAAGTCCGGGACTCAACTTTGATTGGCAGATCCAAAAAATTTACCGCCATAATTTGTGGGCGGCAAAACAGAGACAGCTTCCGAGAGATATAATTATATATTTTGCTACAAGAGAATCCAGAAATGTGATACTACAAGAGTTTTATAACAACAGGCTGCGAATTGATGGACAGGACTTGATTGTTTTCAAAGAAATACCACCCCAAATGTTAAGAGCCAGGAGAGACTATGCTTTTCTAACTAAAGAACTCAGAAATTGTCAGATACAGTACAGATGGGATGTGCCATTTGGTATTATAGTTACATTTGATGACCAAAAATATCGTCTCAACTCTGTTTGGGAAGCCCGAGATTTTTATTATAAGATCCTAAAGGCGGGACATCCTGAATCACCTGGACTTGGAGAAAGACAAGGAGAAGTAGAAGAGAAACAACAAAACACACAACTACAAGGCAGGAGGTATCACTTTCCCCCTCCGGAAGAGCAGAAGAGCAGAGAACAAGGACTTAGTCGTGCTTCCAAAACATTTGCTTAATTTTTAACTTGAACAATACTCTGTGACTTTTGTCTTGCATAAAATGGTATAGTTGTATATCGATGAAGAGATATTAAGGCTGAAAGAACTGATGCTGATTTCCTCGGAAAATATATTGTATGGGACTTAAAAAAGACTTGATGGATAACTCTGAACTTTTATATAAATTGCTCATGATTTATTTTCTAGGGTGAGGAGGGCGGAGATCATGGTGTTCCTGGATCGTGGTTCAGGTTGAATGGAGTTGGGAAGTGTGGTGTAGATGGGAGGGTAGTGAAGGTTGAATTAGAGCTTATTTTGAGCCAGAAAGTAAGTTGATTTTTGTATAAACTGTTACTTGAAGATAATGTTTGGAAGGATATACCCAGGGAGTTTGCAGAAAGGCGGAGCAAATATGAGAGGAGTACGGATGAAAATAAAATATATATATGGACACGGGTAGAGGCAGGACGAGAAGAGTTGGAAAAGGAAACCGAGAGAAGAATTTGAGATGTGTTTAAATTGCTTCATAGAGAAGGAGGTATAAAAGGGACAAATTAAAGGTTTGGAAATAGACAGATATTTAGATAAAGAGATAAGGCCCCTAGCTAGAGTAGAATTCTATTTGATTAACTTATTTGGTTTCAATATAGTTTGAAATCCTGCAAGTAATTAATTAATTGAGATCAGGAATGATGTACATTGTTTAAGTTTTAATAATGATGGGAAGCTGAGCTCAATGTAGAGAGTTTATTGATTTTTCCCTTTTTTTTGTTTTTTTTTATTTCTTTCTTTTTTCCTTTTTCTTTTATCTTTTAATTTTTAACCTATTTGGTTCTAATATACTCTAGACTGTGTTTGATAAAAAGCTATGCTGGGCATGGGATCTGGGAAGTCGGAAGGGGGGTAGGGAGGGGGGCTTACAGGGGGGAGGGGGGAGGGGGGGAAACATAGTTTCAATTTCTAAAACAATAAGAACGCACTTGTATACTGTTGCTCCTTTTTCTTTTTTTTCTTTTCCTTTTCTTTTCCTTTTTTTTCTTTTCTTTCAATTTTAGTATAAAATACAAATCGAATAGATTAATGAATAGTAGAAATACACCGAAGTGAGGAGTAGAGGGAAAGAAGAGGGAGGAGTAGAGAGGGAGTGAGAGGGGAATGTAAGGAGGGTGAGATGGAGGGAAGGGGAGAAAGGAATGTTTGAGGGGGAGGGGAAGTAGAAGAGGGGAATGCTGGAGGGGAGAAATGAAAGTTGGAGGGGGAGAAGAAAGGGTGTATGGAGGGTTGAAGTGTTATGTTGGTTTTCTATGGTGGAATATAAGATGAGTTGTGTTTATTGTTTTCTTAATTGCACAGTATATAAGTGATTGTATAAAATGAAAATGAAAACGAAATAAAACAGTCTTCATAGAAAAAATAATAATAAGACAGCTCTGAAAATAAGGTCAAGTGCTTATTTCAGGGGTCAAAAGAAAATAAGACCCTGTCTCTCTCTCTCTCTGTGTGTGTGTGTGGAGAGAGAGAGAGAGAGAGAGAGATGTTTGGGAGGGGTCCACCTTCTTCCTCTTCCTGCATACTAGCAATTAATAGAGTATTAATACATTGCTGTAATCAAAGCACATTAATAGAGACAAAGCCTGTTTTTCAACATAAAAGTTGGCGAACTCAGCTTTGATGATTAAAAAAGTATTATTTGACACTAGCCTCCCTGCCTTTTACACTCCATCCCATCATGTGAATCCATTCAGAAGTATTTCAGATTTCCAAGAAGATGAGCAAATTATCTATAGCTAATTGAACATTCATCTTGTTCATCTATCCAAATATTTTCTTCAGATATATCAGGGGCGTCAAACTCAAGGTCCAAGGGCTGGAACCAGCCTGCAGGGTACTTAGATCTGGACCACAGGACCACCCTAGAAACAGCAAAGGACTGGCCCATGGTGCTTCTGCCAATGAAAATGGGCTCCCGAGCTCTGTTGCCAGTTGCCACAGCCTACTGTAACCTTCTGTCAATGAAAACAGAGCTTGGGAAGACTTCCTCCCAAGCTCTCTTTTCATTTGCAGAGGGTTGCAGGAGGCCGTGGCAGCCGAAAACAGAGCTCAGGAGCCTGTTTTTGCTGGCAGATTCTTCAGGCCACCACTGGTGCCCACAACAGGAATGATTTCGAGCTGGCCACACCAGTGGTAGGTTGCAGGCAGCACCCCTCAGTACAGGTGTATCTCAGCCTGCCTGGAGCACTAGATACCTTTCTGGTACAGTGCTCCAGAGGGCCCACCTGCCCACCTGAACTCCTTACCAGTCTTTTAAGTCTTCAGCGCTTCCATGCACGTGCATGGCATGTACAGCACCTGCGTGATGCTCTGCTGAGCAGCTGGAGCATCGCGGGGGTTCATGGAGGCACTAAGACGCATGTGCGGGCTGCATGCAACTATGTGGATGCCACCAGGCCTGTTCCAATCGAACTGGTTGTAACAGGATCTGGGACCTACCACTGGGCCACACCCATCCCAGCCCATCAAGGTCAAACACAATCCTGATGCAGCCATCAATGAAATCGAGTTTAACACCCCTGGAAAATATGATCCAATAATATTTTGCATGTCTTCTCCTTCAATGCAGCTTGTTCTGTGCTTTAACAATTTGACACTCCCTCTACATCTCTATACTACCAGTATATGTGAACCCTTTGTGACATGACCTTTTTTATCCCACATTTGTTTATTCCTAAAACATATTTTTTTAAAAAAATATTTTATGTTGGTTTGTTCTGCCATCCTTTATTTTATTTTTTCCTGTTTGCAATTGCATTTTTAGTATTTTCTTTAACTCCTACCCATCTTTCCCACTAGATTCCCACCCTATAGGGTATCCTTTGTATCATTGTTCTGAGTGAATCTATCGATCCTGTATCTTTAAGCTCTTCCTTCCTGTGTGGATGCAGATTTAACTCTGATATAAAAAAAGCCTATTTGGATGAAGGCACTTTGGCAACAGTTTAAAGGAAATTAATCTGGACTGTCTTTTCACTGGGCAATTCCCCTTCTGTGCCCTTCTATTTTCTCTTCAGGTAAGCAATTACCTGCATTAGTTTGACTCCTACAATGAACAGAGGGTAGCTAAATGAACAATATTACCTCCCTTTTTAAATCTCCTTCTATAGTACTAATAGATCTATGAACTGACCATTCAAGCATTTGGTATCTTGAGAATATTTAATACAATATCTGGCTTTTTCAAATGGCTGTTTGTATGGATGGTGTTTTGGCACAGCTGTATAGGCAAAGTCAATCTCCCTGGAAATCTTGGCATCAATGTCTTAAATTTTATTTGGGGTTTGTTTGGGTAATTCATATGCTCCATTAGTTCCATATCTCCTCTTCCTCCTCCTCCTCCTTCTCCTCCTCCTCCTCCCCCTCCTCCTCCTCCTCCTCCCGAGGAGATACAAAGTTCTAACTCATGCTCTTATGGAGGCTTTAACCATTGCTAATGTTGTTGCAACATGTCTTTCATGTTGACTTCTTCTGGGCATCTTCTTCTGGGTCTGCCTTGTGTTCTTTGACCTTCTCTTTTTCTATATGCTTGTATAGTCTGGAATCGCATTCTTTCCCGGTTGAGCAAACCATTTTATTTGCTATTTCTGTGTGTAGTTTATTGTTCTATGCCAATTCGTTCTCCATAACAATTGAAATAACTAATCATAGATGTGTTATTAAATATTATCATTGATTTATTTCCAACATATCTGAATAAAGTTGTAGATCTGATGATGGAATGTTATATAGGTTTAGTGTGCAACTTTGGACTCTCTGTCATCCCATGATAATGAAGCATCATGTCCTGATTGCACAACTACAGTTTTATGATTCATTTGCAGCATTTTCAGGGGGGATATAAGGAAATTTTTATTTTAATGTAAATGGACTGAAAAATCACTAGGGCATTGACTATGCAATTGCATTCTTGTTAATATGTTATAATGTGAGAAATATGTTAGTATTCAAATACTATTTAATGTAGCATCAGTTTAATTAGCTACTATTTAACATTAATAAGGTCAAAATTTTTAACAGTAAATGTCTAATTAATCAGGGCTTTCACATTCGTGTTTTCAACTTATGCCTCTGCTTAAAGTTTCCTATGAAAAATGAACAAAGTTCTTCCATAGAAAAAAATTATCTACTGTTTTCTTCACAACATACTACAATTATTAGCTAATATGCTTACAACAAAATATAATTTCAAGAGGTGGAAAACATTTGCATCTGTTGAAACAATGCCTACCTATTTAAAAGTATGTCATACTGTGTAATGAATCAGGAGAATTAAATGTGTCTTAATGGCTGACTATTGGAAGAAACTTTCTTAATTCATACCAGATGCCTTGTAAGATTACATTTCCTTTGGTCCTAGATGAGAGGAGGATCTTCGCATTTTCACTGGAGATGTGAACCCATTGAGAAAGCAAAGTTTCTGTTTATCATTTATAAGCAAAGAAAATGTAATGCAATGCAATACTTTTCAAGATGTGCAAAAGGTATATTACCTGGCTTGAGTTTTCATACAGTTACTTAATTGGATTTTTATTCCAAAGAAATGAGATATGCTAAAATGAGTCATGAAGTCATAATGATAACAATAGAGTTGTAACTGGGCAGACTTTAATTTTAGTTTAGTTTAGTACTTCATTTTAAAATGATGCCCCATTGTCACATTTCTTAGCATGCAATGGATGATTCCTATTTTGAATAAGAGCCTTAAATTGGAGGCAGGAGGGAAAAAAAGTTCTGCTGATTTAAAGAATAGCTGAGTCCTTATATTTTATCCTTGATGAGAATGTAGAAATGTAATTAAGATGCATCAACTGTAACATCTGCATTAACTAGAACATGCCCACAAATATCTATATTTTCTGAATTTATTAAAGAAAGAAGAAACACTGTCTTTTCTTAACCAGTGAATCTTGGTCAATGCTTGGCAATCATGTTTGCCTTGGAAATTAAGCAGCTTTGGATATAATTAGCAGCTACATTGGAAGCTTGAGAGAATACTAGAGAACTAAGGGCTATACTGGAAATTTGAAATGCTGTTGAAGAAGGTGGCAGTGGTAAACCACTTGTACTCTCAAATCTTGGAGCAGCTGCAGCTTCCAATTGGCTTCCAAAATACAGCGGAGTACCCTCAGCATAGTGATTTTATTTATTTAATTAGGCCTGTGAGTCGGGCTTAATTCTTGATAACTTGATGACTGAAATCTTCTTCAGTTTGCCATTGGCTTCTTTCTATGGCTGAGAGAGAATGACACCTGACCCAAAATCAGCATACTGAGTGAACTGACCCAGCAGCCTCAAAAAGATATTAAACAAGAAGAGGTGAGAGCATTGATCCCATGGCATTCTACAAATCAGGGTCTTCTGATTCAATCAGTTCCATCCTATCAACATTTTCTAGAACCAGCCATGGAGAAAGGAGAATTGCTTTAGAACTGTGTGGGCTACTTCTAAACTGCAAAGTTGGGGAAATCACTATTCGGATCATTGCGCTACTGCAGATCCTCTTGAAGTCACTGACCAAAGTACGGATATGACCATACATGTCATATCCGTACTTTGATCTATTATGGAAAATAGATGTAAATGATTATGCAAATGATGAGGATACCTTGTATCTCTCTACTACCATTGGGACAAAGACAACTAACTATATCTATGTTGCCCAATACAGTAAAATGCAGCCAGAAGGAATGAGAGTCTGCATGTTTTTGATGAAATTCCAGACATTTAAATCCCAATACATTTGACTAACTATTTGCACAGGATTTTGTGTTTAATCAGAAACCATTGAAAAGCAATGTGGGATGACTTACTCCAATGTTGAAGACATATGAAGACCATATGTGGAAAACTCCTGATTAAATCTAACAATGCTGTAGCCATTTCATTTGGGCTTTTTCTTTCACTTTTTCAATTACATTTGGAGAGATTTCAGCTATTGCACAATATCTTTAAGGAATCCTACTTTGGGAGAAAGTCTACATAGGGGTGTCAAACATTAGTTGTCATGGCAGTGCCATGTGACATATTGGAACTTCCCCCCTTCACTAAACCAGGTGTGGGTATGGCCTGCGCCGTGAGTTTGACAACCTGGTCTAAATACTTTAAAATAAACAGGAATCATTTGCTTGCTTTTCTTTGATTAAGAATATTGTGATCAGCTAAAAGGAAAAAGTTTTCTCACCAATAAAGATGAATTTTGAGTGGCCTTGATTTTTCCAGGCACATTTACAAAAGCTGATGAATATGTTGACTACTCCAACAAGGGCAAGTTTATACATCTGTATGCCAAGAAAATTTGCTTTTAAAAACTTTTGCCTGTTACATAGATGTTGGAGGCACAAAGGATTAGTCAACAAATTTTCTAGGATGGCAGAAGGAATAGGAATAGAAGGCAAAGGTGTTTTATCATGCTCCATCATCAAAAATTAATTAAACAGGCTCAAAGTGAGCTTGAAACCATTATTATCTGTTCATATGAACCTTGACATGTTCAGTGAACTTTTCAAAGGGAAAATCAAAAGGGACTGGAACTATTTGTAGAAGTCCAGGCAGTAAGGCACATAATGAGGGTGTTCATTCTGGAATTCATAAACTTACAGAAATAATGGAAATGACTACTGTCTACTGTACAAAAATAATTGCTTCCTATACCAGCTGGTGGCAGTGTGAAGTCACATTTAATTTCCTTACATTTTCTTCTTCTATTTAATTATATGGTGAAGAAGGCTTTAACAATCTGAAGAACATTTCATTTCAGAGAAAGTTCACAAGATTAACTTGAAACTCTTCAGGACCAGGGATCAAAGTTTGTAGTTTTATTGGGGCCTGGATTTAAATTCCATATCAAATATAATATAGCTTGTTATGACTTGTGTGAAACCTATTGACTATGACTCAAAAAACAAACGATGGTTTAGCCTGGTGTCTTCTCCTGATAGCCACAAAAGCAAACTAACCAATCACGTTTTAGATTAGTGGACTTTGCAAATACAGCCAGAAGGATTAGTTTATTTTCTAATATGTCATATGAACCCAGAAAAATGCATTATTAAATATACTATGAATTTAACCATAGGCAATTATGATATACAAACAGCCAGTGAGAAAACATTTTAGCCAATAGAAAAGGAGAACAGGGGGAGATTACATTATGCCATATTTCTTTCCCTCCTTATAAAGTCAATTGCTACCAACTTTTCATGGGAAGGACATCACAAATTATTTTTAAACAGTTAATTGTATTTAATTTGATTGCTGATATTATACCATCTTTTTGGTAGGTGTAATGATGTGATATGAATAAGTGTCATCCATTATTTCATGGGGGGAAAGCCACGCATTTGGAATACTCTGGGTGAAAAAGACAAAAAAGCTAACACATGGTTAACTATCATGTGATTTACTGAATTAACCTGATGTCCTGGGTTTTGTTCAAGACACTGAATAATACCAAACTGGCCAGTTCCACAAGACAAAGCTACAAGCTAGTCAATTATATTTAAGATTAGTATGGGTGAATGTACTCTTTCTATAATTTTATAGTTACTTTTCTCCATGTACAATAGTTTGGACTTACTTTTCAGATAGTAACTCTAAAGTACTGCTGTTTGAAGCTATTTTATTTGGAACAAGAAAATGTTAAGTATGTTCCTTTTTCATGTTATATTAGTTGCCCCCTTCTGAAATATAAATTTATTTCATGTAAGGTGCTTTCTTATTGTTAATTTTCCAGTTTTAACAAAAACAGGAGAATGTTTCTTTTGGCAGGAGGAGGATTTTCACTTTCAGACTCTGTTGTAGAGAAGTCACTCTTAAAATCTGGATATTTCCAAAAATTAGCCACATAACAATATTTCTCATCTCAGTATCAGTCAGGATTGTTGAATGTGATGCATGCATCTAATATATCAGGATAACTTAAGATCAATTAGTAAAATGAGAGATTTCATAGACTGTCCTCCTTTCTTACCCTAAATTTACAATCTGTGATTTACAAAGGTCCAATATTATAACCCCAGTAGATTTCAAAGAGGATAAACTAACCTAAAGAATATTCTATTAAAGAGCTATATTGAAGATTACTTATTATATCTTTCTTTAACCAACTTGCCATTTTTACAGGTTTGAATAACCTCTATTAGCCAATTGCCTTTCCATGTTCTGCTCTGAGGGTATGCCAGAGTGCCCTCCAATTAATTTGAATTTTTAACTACCTAACTCTGTTCCTTGATTTAAAATGTAATTATTCTTGTAATATTATACTTTCCAGACTTAAAAATAAACTTAGTATTGTTCTTTTAAAATTAATGCCAAGTTATAGATCCTAGCATTTAGACCTCATACTCACCAATCATTCCTAAAAGTCTGACTGTTCTAAGATGACAGATTTAAAGTGAAGAACTGATTCACATAAATTTGATTATTAACAATCACTGTCTGAAGATAGATGGCATCTCTATTTTCTAGATTTCCTGGAGAGATGATATCTTGTTGTCTTGTGCCCCAAAGGCTTGTATGTTCTCTTGCATACCATAATATCTTTAATAGCTGAATCTTTCATAACTAGCTTGTTTGTTGGTGTTAATAACTTCATTATTTTAGGGGTAATGCAGGAAAAGCTAAGCCTCTGAATATTTACATTAGAACCATTTACTTTGGTATGGAAACATTTTATGCAAAAGAGAGCAAAATAGCAACATTTAAATTATTGCAATAACTCTATTTTCCACGCTTGATTTTCATATAAAGACAGCCACAGAATTGTATGGGAATTGGTGCCTCCAAAACTCTTAATGCTGCTCTACTGACAAATCTACAGCTTGCATCTTTTTTTTAACCATAAGGAAAAAAATGCTGCTTTAATACATGGGAAGCCATGAGTCCCTGCTGTTGGAGCATAACACAAGGCAGCAACCTGCAGGTAGATATACTTTCAACATAATTTGATCAATTATGAGGAATGGGATCATTTTGTTTAAAGGTACTGGGAACAACAATTGAAATAGAATAGGGTCAATCCTGAAACAGCAACAACTACATATGCCATCTCGGAGTTGCCATACCTGGGAGAGGGACCCCTAGCACAGAAAGTGTGTGGTAGAAAGACTGAAGCCTCACAGAGCCCTCTGGACCTGCCAGCATCAGAGGCTGTGATCAGCAATCAAAACTGGAGAAGAGCTGGCGAACAGATGATCCCGAGTGCTCAGCTGATCATGGTTGCCTGCAAGCCATCCAATGAACAGCTGATCAGAGAAAGGCTGACGAACAACTGATCGTGGCTGCCATTAGGTTGATTAGCTGCTGATTGGCCCTACCAATTGGCTGATTCAATGGAGGACTGGTACGGCTCCAGCCTTCATAGGGCTCTGGGAGCCCTATGAAAGTTGAAAGGAACTTCTCCTTTCAACTGAGCTCACTGTGTGCCGAGATAAACCATTGGGAAAACGCAAGTGAGTGGTGTCCTGACTTTGGTTTGGGACTGGAGCTTGGACCTTTGAAAAATATCACTTAGACTTACATATAGTGCTTTACAACACTCTCTGGGAGGTTTACAATATCAGCACATTGCTCCCAACAATCTAGGCTCTTATTTTATGAACCTTGGAAGGATGGAAGACTGAGTCAACCTTGAGCCCATAGGATCGAACTCCAGGCTGTGAGCAGAATTAACCTGCATTCTAACCACTGACTCTCCAGGGTTCCTGAGTTTTTGAAAGGATTTTTTCTATGAATTGCTATCAGCTGTGATCTTTGGCCAAACCTCAGTTTAAGAAGTAGGGTGGATCCTCTATACATTTTCTGAAAATTGACATAAGACATAAAACAAAATAATAAATGCTGATCACATTTATACAGACAATTGTGGTGATTCATAAAAAATATGCTAAGGTATTATGTTCTGCAGAATGTAGAATGATGGATGATGTTTAAAAGCCTCTGTTACCAACGGGCACAGATAAAACAGCATTTGGTGTTATGTTAGGATAACTCCAGTCCAGGTCAGAGTAGATCAGAATGAACAAAATGCTTTTACACTTCAAAATGTATAACCTCTGCAGTTATAAATCTCATCTGTCATATAAGATCATGCTGTGGATTGTGATTGATGTGAAAAATATAACAAATGGTTATTATCAAGTAATTTCTTTTTCTGATGAGTAGAATCTATTCTCTGAAGTGAGTACTAAAAATTTGACTTTCCAACCTTGGAAGTCCAGGTTTATTTTCGTGCAATAAAGAATGAGAAAATAGAAAAAAAAAACACCTAGATAAAATATAAATTAACATATTTTTGAGAAAGCCTACATAGACATGAAAGCTTTTGATTGGCAAATGGAAAATGAAATGAGACTGGCCAAAAAGTACCAAAGCTGTCATCCAGATTCAACTGTGGAAGATTTGTTATGTGAGCTTTCACTACAAAAACATGAAGACATTGATTATATGGCCTGGTTCCTTTACTGCCAGCATTTTGACTGCCAATTTTAAGAGTTATATATATTTTTTAACATAGTTAAATATGAATCAAAATACCATCATCAGAGAAAAATGATCATATGTACACCCACAAAGATCGAAAGTCCACAGTCATTAACAGAGAACACTGAAAGAAAAGAGGACAGAGACATGGGGTCATTTAACAGAATAGCAGGCATTAAGCTAGAAATAAGTGTCAAATTCCAAGTTGGGTCCCAAATTCATATCAGTTGGATTCACTTACCTTCCCTACCAGTTCGCAAATATGAGTGCATGCTTGCTTTGCTCTCAAACATGCTCACACATTACATCAGGGCAGGTAGGCAGAGCCTCCTGCAGCTGCCGCTACTGGTTCACCCGAACCGGAGGGAACCAGCTAAATACCACCTCTGAACTGGATGTGCCATTTTACCAAGTGATGGGGTAACAGACAGGTAGTAGTGAGAAGCCAAAGTCAAGACCCAGAACTGAACATAGTTGTGCTCTTGAGAAAACAATAAAGATGAAAAGATAGTTATGTAGGAATTGCTATGCATTTGCTTGGGGATAGATCATAGGACTACTGCTGAAAACATTACCTCTGACGAATCTTACTACCAGATTAGGAAGGATACTTCTAGATATTGACCTTAATCCTCTGGTGGGCATATATTGTACATTGCACATCCAGTTTTCAAATATTGTCATCCCAAAGCATTACAAGGCTATTTCCATGTGTATATTTTTGGGTATATATGCTTGCACATCGGGAGAAAATGTAAACCAGCCTGTATTCTTCACACATTTATAATCTGTTTGGTTTTGATTTTGGTTTTTGATTATTACACGGTGGGTGAATTTCTTCCTCAAGGTTGGTAAGTTTGAAACAAAATGAAACTTTTTGTAACTCACTGGAACATCTTGATTGCAAGTGCTTCATTTCCCTTTCTCAATGCTCTGCTTTGTATGATGCAATTTTTCTCCTTGAAAGAGCTTTGTTAAAATTGTATATTTGCTTGTCATTGGTAGCATGACTTATATGCAAAGTCAAGCTACATTGTGGCAGTGAATGTAATTATACTTGGTGGCAAACTGTAATAACACAGTTATCATATGAGTGATCACAGTCAATTTCACAATGCTTTCTGATAACATCATAAAAGGAAGCTTAGTAGTAGAATAATCATGCGTGCCAGCACACTGAAGTGGTACTGCAGCTCATACTTTCTAATATTTAGAAAGTTTAATTACATCACTTGTTTATTACAACTGATAACCAATTATCTTGCTGTGAAAAATGCTAGGAAAAAAAATCCAGACTATAGGAATGCAGGTATGGTCAAAGGCAAAATGAGTTTGGTACTGGATGTATCAGCACTGGGAATACAAATGTGCTGATTAGAAGGCCTTTAGGGAGTTCAGTTTAATGCAGGAGTGTCAAACTGGCAGCGCATGGGACGGATGTGTCACATGCAGGCCACACCCACCCCAGCTCTGCAAAAAACACTGCAAAAGTCATGTGATGGCAACATGAGGTGGTGAGTTTGACACCTGTGGTTTAATGCCTTGTGATTAAAAACAAAAGTCACTTGACTTTTTAAAAAAATAGTCACTTTGGCGTACGGAGAAAAAAAACAACACCCTAAACCATTAGCAAAGTTTATTGATAGTTTCATGAGATACTTTGATGCTAAATTAATTAGTCTGCATATATTGTGTAAAGTAGAAAAATCAATGATATACCATGGTCCTCAGACAAAAATGGAATCTAAGATTGCATCAGACAATATGGAAACCAGTGAAGACTCATTTGAAATTACGACTGCCATTTAAATCAGGCAGCATCTTCAATTGATCCCTTGCTTAGCAAGGAGTCTCATTGAATGCTTTTGTTCTGTTTTCCACTTTACCTCCAGAGTCTTGACGCTTTGAGGGCTGTGTCTCATCATCTGACTGCTCCAGCTTTTCTGTTAGTGCCTGTGTTTGATCAATCTCAGATGATTCCTGGCTTGATGTCTCCTGAGGGTAACTCACCACAGGTTCAGCCGGAGAAGCTTTATTTATTTATTAAATTTGTATGCTGCCCATCTCTCTACCAAGCTTTGTCAGACCCCAAGACTGAGTCCTGGGCCATGACATTGTTAATGTTGGAGTCAAGTTTAATTTTTTATCTGTTTAATCCTGAAGGATTTTATGACAACTTCTGTGTGCTTCAAAAGGAATATATAGTGTAAATTATAACTCTTATCAGTGTCACCCATGAAATAAAGAATGAATGTAAATTTAATGTTAAATATACTTTAGTATTTCTAGAGTTGTCTGAATCACAAGATGAGTGGCAAATAAGTCTGATAAATAAAAATATCTTCTTATAAAACCTGTGTTTTTCCATAGACTTTTCTAATGTTCCTATTTTGCCATCTAAATTACTTACTATATTATATTCATATGTATTTTTTTTTGCTTAGACCTTAAAAACATAGGATAGGTTGTGCAAAGTTGAGGGATGATTTCAACATTGGTCTAAGGTAGAAAAAGGCGGAACCAGGGAGAGGGTAAAAAAGAGGAATCAGTGAAGAGTTCAGAAGCGGGTTCCTACCGGTTGGGACTGGTTCGAACAGTAGCTACTACCTGAGTAGTTAGTAACTCAGCCTGCCATACCCCAAACCTGTTCTCTTGGCAGCACCATAGGTGGCGCCATAAGCAGCGCCATAGGTGGCACCATCTTGCTTTTTGCTTCTGCACATGTGCAGAAGCAATATTTTTAGTACTGTGCATGCGCAGGTAGCGCACATGAAGCGCATGCACACAGCACTATCTTTATTGCCCTGTTTACAGAAACTGCCTCCCCAGTTAACTCTTATTACATTGTAACAGCTAAGGCGAAGTGCCCATCAGCCTGAATGACATTGAGTTGGCCATGCCTACACAGTCACATGACCACTGAGCCAGCCTACCCATCTGGTCATTAGGCAGAGAACCAGTTGTTAAATTATTTGAATCCCACCACTGATTCCACTACTGGTAGAAGCAGCTCAGTTTTCTATATTTCTTTACAATCTAAGCCAAGAGTATTTGGTGTCCCCCAGTGGTAAAATCTAAATTTTGCCACCGGTTCTATGGGCGTGGCTTGGTGGTGGTGGGCCATGTGACTGGGTGGGCATGGCCAACATTTTTTTCACTTTTTAAAGCATTTTTTTCCTGCCAGTTCTGGCAAATAGGGAGGAAAAAATGCTTTAAAAAGTGAAATAAAGAAAGCTTCCGACGATCGCATGGATCAGCCGTGAGCTGCACAATCATTGGAAGCTTTTTTTCCCCACTTTTTAAAGCATTTTTTCCCTGCCTATTCACCTGAACTGGCCGGAAAAAAATGCTTTAGAAAGCGGGGGCCAGGGGAGGAGCTTCCAATGATTGCACAGCTCACAACTGAGCTGTGCAATCCTTGGACCCTTTTTTTGACTACTGGTTCACAGAACCATTGACAATCGTCCCTACTGGTTTTGCTGAACCGGGCTGAACCAGGAGGATTTCACCCCTGGTGTCCTCCCCTCTCATGTGTGTATGTGTGTGTGTGTGTGTG
Organism: Thamnophis elegans; assembly: GCF_009769535.1. Classification (NCBI taxonomy): domain Eukaryota; kingdom Metazoa; phylum Chordata; class Lepidosauria; order Squamata; family Natricidae; genus Thamnophis; species Thamnophis elegans. The sequence goes on from NC_045543.1 coordinate 86,221,177, forward strand.
CGTGTGTGAGTGAGTGTGAGAGAGGGGGGGCTATACACACACACACACACACACAAACAGACTCAGACATAAATCTTGAATAATTGATTAGAATAAAATCAGAATAAAACTTAAGGAATTCCAGTTGGTGGAGTCAAGAAGAATAGCCTTTTTCTGTTGTGGCCCCAATCCTGTGGAATACTTAACCACCAGAAGTGAGAATTACTCCCACCCTTTTGGTCTTCATGAAGAGTATTAAAACTTGAATTTTTTTGGCTCGCTTGGGGGCCTAAGCATGTGCTCAGTGCTAGAAGTGATTGATAGGGTAAGAGGACCTCACCCCTGTAACATTGCTTCTTTTGGTTACTGGTTTTTTTTCATAGTTTAAAATTTTTAATTTACATAATTTTAAATTTTAAGTGCTTTTCTACTTATCCTGTTTATAATCTGTAATCCACCTGGAGTCACCTCATCAGGGAGACGAGAGGTATATAAAGAAATGAATCACAGCATATGAGAAGCTTTCAATGCCTTTGCAGTAGAGAAGATTCCCCTCATAGCAACTATTCAGAAGTGTCCTGCAAATCACCAGTAGTATTCAATGTATTAAAGACTGAATTGGGGTGGGGAGACAGCATTAGCAATGTATGCTATTTTCCGTTTGTACTGAGTGCAGATAAAGTGCATCTCAGGACACAAGAACTTGATTTTGTTTACTAACCTATTGGCCAGTTGAGGAGAAAACTGAATTAGAGCATGTTCTGAGGGTTGCGGAAGTGATGACAATAGCAGTTTGGGGTGGTCCGTCTCCTTCTAGCAACATGTTTTATTGATGCAAGGAATGTTGAGGAGAGTTTTGAAATGCATTTTGTGCTACTCTTTATGGCTGAAGCTATAAACTTCAACCATATAGTTTACTTGGCTGTCTGTGGGAAATAAAAATCTCTTACAAGTGATCATCACCTGAAAATTGCTTTGTGGCTTCCATAAAGTGATCCAAACCATTTTGAAGATACAACATAATTTTATTAGCATGCATACAGTAATGCACTATATACTGAATTCCCTATGAAACCTTGGCAGTTTGTTTGGGAAGCCTTGAGGAAAGATAGAACCAGAGTTTATATCTGATCTATCACTATTGTTGTATGTACATTGAGAGCTTATGCACAGGAGACAAATTTCTCATGTGTCTAATAAAGAAATCCTATCCTATCCTATCCTATCCTACTCTACCCTACTCTATTCTATCCTCTTGGCTTACTATGTTGTAAAAGTAAGGGGGGAAGGTAGACATTGAGTAAATGGGTATGATGGTTGGGATGTTTTTGGTAAACCTATATGTGTGATCTTCTTGTTCTTTATGCCTGGATCAGCATGTTAGCCCTATTGAGATATAATTGGTGAATATAAACAATTTGGTATACTGAGCTACAAGTTCCTGACATTCTTTTCTCTGTTGGCAATTCAATTTGCTATGCATATTTTCTTATAAACACACTTTAAGTAGTTCACATGTAAAGCTGGGGGGGGAGGAATCTCAGAGATTTGGTAGTGAATGCAGCTCACATATTAATGAAGGGATTACCTTTTGTTACCCCATTAGCTAGTTAGATTGATTTCTTTCAAATCAAAATAACCAACTTTGGCACACTGATTATCTAGTAATTAGACAGTGATTTCATTGCTTTGAGTTAATAATTGTTGGCAATTTGCTTGTAAGTTTCTCCTAGGCACTGCTTAGCTCCATCATCTTGATTCAATACAATTTACATTTACCTGTATGTTGGAGGGAATTAAAATTTGGTTATGAGCTTTAATGTCCTAAATGTTCTGGAATTAACATCTCAAATTCATAGAAGCCATGATCTGAGTACATTTGTGTGTTGACTTTGAGACCTAAATAACAGGCAACAATGCTTACTTATTAATACAGTTTCACATGTGCCACAACTTAAGACATTTAAATTAGTACCATCCATCCTTATTTGTTTCCGATATCAAGTTATCATTTTTTCCCTCTTGAACAGTTTCTTGACTGATGTCTTATGGTTCTTTAGCTTCTCTGTCTTCATGTCAATGTTTTGTCTGTGTTATTCTGCATTCATGGTTTTTCGTATGATTTGATATGCGTTTGCTCCAACATTGACAAACAGAAAGGTGAGTGCATTAAATCAAATGACTAATGCGTGAGGCATAGTTTACATATACTTTGATATTACTCCAGGAACTTTTAAAAGCAGTCTTACACAATCGGTGACTTCCTTTCAGCTAGGGCTCACCATTGGATGCGTAAAATGAAACAGGCATATATGCAGGTGGTCCTCTACTTACAACCATAACCGAATCCAAAATTTCTGTTGTTAAGTGAGAAATTTGTTAAACGAGTTTTGCTCCATTTTACAACCTTTCTTGCCACGGTTGTTAAGTGAATTACTGCAGTTGATAAGTTAGCAACCCAGCGGGGCTAAGTGAATCTGGCTTCCCCACTGACTTTGCTTGGCAGCAGTTGGAAAAGATAATCACATGACCTTGGGAAACAGCAATGGTCATAAATATGAATCAGTTGTTAAGCATCTGAATTTGGATCACATGACCACAGGGATGCTGCAAAGTTTAAAAACTGAAAAATGCCCACATTTTTAAGGGCCATTGTAACTGTGAATGGTACTGAATGAACTGTTTTAAGTCTGTACTTGCATTTAAAGTTGGCAGGTACAGAATGGCTGATAAGCACATGAAAATAAAATCCATGTATTTATGAGAGAAATCTGTGAAAATAAGCATTGTGTTTGTAGCTTTAGGAAGAATAAATGTGCTAAGAATCAGGGAATATTTTATTTTCTTTAAAAATAACACACAGCAGGGAAGAGGTACTTTCTGATAGGAATAAAAGGGAAGGAAAGAAAGAACTGTAACTAACTGAAGAAATTGAACTCAGATGTCACCATGGGCTGAAACTAGGCTACATTTCAAAGAGCTGTTGCTTGTGTGCTGAAATCTAATTATTGTATTCAATCTGTTATTTAACTGAGGGAAATAATGTCACCCCACCATTTTAATGTGTTTATTAGGAACTGTTTGCACACCTGAATTTGCAGGCCACCCAGGATCATGGTAATAATCCACCATTGCTGTTTGATTGGCAGCCAAAAAAAGTTTAGAAATGTTTTCAAAAAGCATATAATTGGATGTAACTGCTCTGGTAAAATGTAATAATATGGGATAGTGTGGGTGGGAAGCTAATTTCTCTGCATTTTATATTACTGTGGATATTATTAGGTCAATAGAGTGCTAGCTTCTTTAACAAAGTGCCGCAGATTGAATGTTTTACCAGGGTGTGTACGTATCTGTCTCCAGTGTGAATGATAAGAGAATGGGACAATATGCAAAACTCCAATTCAAAACATACATATTAATGCATATTTTGGGGGGATTCCTAAATCTGTGGTTAAAAATGTCTATAAATCTTTCAAAGTATAGCTGAAAGCTGATATTGAAATTGGAATGAGGAAAATTGCCTTGATGAAATGCAAATGTTATAAAAAGTAAATTAGACAAATTCAACCAGACCTATACGCAGCCTTTGTATGGGGAATTTGTGAATAATTGTTCAATGGATTAGACAAGACACTGAATCTCTGGTAATAGATAGGAAAACCACAGGAAGAAATGCCATAAAGTGAGGGAGATGAGGCAAGCCAGGGAATAAATGTCTGTGTTCCAAGCATAGATTTACTTTGGCTATTTTTAAATTACTTTGGATGGAATAAACTTCACTAGCTTTTAGTTTTGAACTGAAATACACAGGATTGTACTATAAAATTTCCACTAATTAACCTGAGCACTAAAGTTGGATGGATAAGGATGTAGAAAAATTCCAAGCATTTATTACAATACCAATAAATGACTGATTTATAGTAAGTGGGATTTTTATTAAGCCAGTTGATGCTTGAATGAAGTTGATAGATTGATGATTTTATACACTTTTCCTGTGGATTCAAGCAGCCTTCTCATCCATAAAAAAGTGTGGGCTATGTGTATCTTAAAAGGGTAGTTATTTCTTTCTTTCTTTTTAACATTCAGTCTCAGATGAGTGAACAATTGTATAGTTCCATAAAAAAGTGTACTCATTAGCCAAAGTCTAAGCAGAAGATAGAGGTATTTACTGTACTGTACTGTACTTTACTTTACTGTCATTGCACCTCATACAAAAAAAGTATATGCCATCTTCAGTGTACATTATAACTATAAAAATAAAACACAAACACAATCCTTCAAATTTTATACAATTGAATTGAAAACCCTATATTGCATTAATATTGCACTATACAGTAGAATTCAATATAGTTATTGCCTGGGGATAGAAGCTGTTTTTCAGCCTATTTGTCCTTGTTTTTATTATCCTGTACCATTGGCCAAATGGTAATAGTTCAAAAAAAGGGTACTCAGGATGAGATGGATCTTTCAGAATGTTTTGAACTTTCTTAAGGCAGCTAGGAGCTATAAAGCTCTTCTGAAGAGGAGAGAGGGCAACCAATAATCCTCTGGGCAATGATGTTAAGGGTTGCAGGTGATACGCCCTGGTACGGGTATACCGGAGCCTGTCCAGAGCACCGGATACTGTTTCGGTACAGTGCTCTGGAAGGCCCACCTGCCTTCCCGAGCTCCTTACCAGTCTTTTAAGTCTTTGGCACTTCCAGCACCTGCACGACACTCCACTGAGCAGCTGGAGCGTCGCAGAGGCGCTAAGACATATGCACACACTGTGTGTGTGTGCACACGTGCTGTGTGTATCCATGTGGATGCTGCCGGGCCTCTTTCAACCATAACGGTTGGAATGGGATAGGGAACCCACCACTGATGTTAACCCTCTGGAGTGCTGTCCTATCTGCCACTATGCAATTGGCAAACCATACAAAGGTGCAGTAAGTTAAAATACTCTCTATGGAACAGCAGTAGAATGTCACCAGCAGTTTTTCATTCAGTTTTTGTTTCCTGAGAAATCTCAGGTAGTATAATCTCTACTGGGCCCTTTTGACCTGTGCTGCAAGGTCAGGTCCTCTTTTATGATAACACCCAGAAACTTAAAACTGTCTACTTGCTCCACTCGGTCTCCATTGATAAGCAAGGCCTGGATGTCTGATCTATTTGTTCACAGTCCACAATAAACTCCTTGGTCTTATTGGTGTTAATGACCAAGTTATTGCCTCCACACCACGAAAGCAACCGGTCCACCTCATCTCGATAGGCAGACTCATCCCCCCACCAGAGATGAGTCTCACCACTGTTGTATCATCTGCAAATTTAGTAATGGTATTACTAGTGTGAGTGAATTCCTTAGGAATTTAATCTCTCCTCAATTAAAAAGCACACATTCCCTTACTCAATGCCCTAATTACCTATGGCTTGGACAAAGAAGAAAGAAGCTTGAATAATCTGGAGCCAAGCAAGCAGATTTTTGCATCTTGGCGCGAGGAAAAGAGGACGCGACAAGAGGATAAACTAAGCAGCAACCTTTATTCAACAGAGTGACTACGATTCAACGTGGCGTGGTTCGCGCCAAACATTTATACCCCCGGGTTTGAACAAGGAGCCAATGGGGCGTCGAGTAACTCGACCAATCGGGGCGAGGATTGAACCGGCTCCGCCCGGGAACCAATCAGAAGGGAGTTCTTTATCCCCGCGCTTGTATTTCCCGCGCTAGTATTCAACACCCCTCCCCCCCCAGTCAAAAAAAAAAGTTCCCTTAGGAAGGGCAAACATAGTCTTGCAAGTAGGCGGGATGGTGACGTTCTCGTCCCGACCTTCGTGGCTCCCCGGCGGTTGTCGTCGGGGAAGAAACTGCCGGCGGAAACGTGTCCATGGCGGGGCGGTGAGTCTGCGACGCGGCCCCGAGAGATGGCGCTGGCCCCGGGCCCCATGCCTGATGTCCATTTGTCCGAGATGGCGTCTCCGTAGCAACAGGGGTGTCCGACAATGGCCCCGTGCAATCTGGTTGGGATGTAGGTTCAGAGTCTCGGTAAGGGCTTCGAGGAAAAGGATAGCCAGATGAAGCACGTCTGTCCGAAAAGCTCGCATCGGCTTGTCCTCCGTTCCCCGAGTGGAGGCAGTCCGTTGGGGAAAAGGTCATTGAGGGTAGCTCATGCTGAGAACGAATGTCTGAGAGGCTCGGGCCGTCTGCTTCCGCGGGGAGGCGTCGCCTTAACTGGTCCAGGTGGCGCCTCCATTGTGTTCCGTCGGCCAGGCCGGCTCTGAAGGAACAGGGGCCAGTCAGGGCTGTGATGGTTGCGGGAACCCACCGTGGATCCCCAGAAAAGGAACGGGCCCATACGGGATCCCCTAACTTAAACGCGTGGGAAGGGAGGGCCCCCAGGTTACTCGGCAGATCCCCTGCGTAAAGTGGATGAAGTCTGTCTAGGGGGGTTCGCAATCTCCTACCCATCAAGAGCTCCGCAGGACTTTTATTAGTCGTTGGACAGGGTATGGAGTGTTGGCTCAGAAGGTAGGCCGCCACTCTTTCTTGCCAATCGCCCTGATCCATGCGGCCCAAGGCTTCTTTGGCTGAGCGAACTGCGCGCTCCGCCCGGCCGTTACTCGCTGGATGATAAGGGGCTGTGGCTGCGTGTCTGATTCCTTGTTTGGCCAGGAATTCTTGGAATGTGGTGGAGGTAAACTGGGGCCCATTATCTGAGACTATCACATCCGGTAACCCATGTGTGGCGAACATCTTACGGAGGGCCCTCACTGTGCTCTCTGCTGTAGTGGAAGTCATGATTACCAGCTCCACCCACTTAGAGTAAGCATCGACTACTATCATGAAGTTTCGGCCGTGGAAGGGGCCGGCAAAGTCAATGTGTAAACGGGACCATGGGCCTCTAGGAATTTCCCACTCGCGAGGGGCGGCTGTGGGGGGATTCGGCCTAGAATTTTGGCATATCTTGCATCGGCCTACGTAATCTGCAATTTCCGAATCTAGCAAGGGCCACCACACATAACTGCGGGCTAAGGCTTTCATTCTCGCTATGCCTGGATGGTTTTTGTGGAGTGCGGGCAGGATTCGTGCCCGTAGGGCTGTGGGAATCACTACCCTATCCCCCCAGACAAGACAACCCCCGTGAAGGGCAAGTTCGGCTTGTCGTGCTTTAAATGGCCGGAATCCTTCCGCTACCTTTTCCGCGGGCCAACCCCTCAAAACCCATGAAGCTACTTGGGATAAGACGGGGTCGGCCTTTGTGCAAGCTGCAACATCCGCGGCAGAGACGGGGAGGTCGGATTCAGCAATGGACAAGATAGAAAGAGCGGGCACGTGGGCTGTATCCGTCTGTGGCAAAGGGCAACGGCTCAGGGCATCTGCGTGCCCTAACTGCTTACCCGGACGGTATAACAGCGTATACGAATACGCTGTTAGGAACTCAGTCCAGCGTGTCATGCGGGGAGACAAAATGGGGGGGGTTGGCTTGTCGCCTGCCAATAGCCCCAGGAGCGGCTTGTGATCCGTGACAAGGGTGAAATTCCTGCCATAGAGGTAATCATGGAATCGCTTAACGCCGGACACTGCAGCCAGAGCTTCTTTATCAATTTGGCTGTAGTTCCGCTCCGTTGAGGAGAGTGTCCGGGAGTAAAAGGCTATGGGAGCCTCTGAGCCGTTTGGGAGAGCATGGCTCAGGACCGCCCCTATGCCATAGGGGGAGGCGTCGCACGTCAAGACTAGAGGCATCCTATCGCTATATTGAATTAGGACTGCCGACGAGGTTAAAATATCTTTTATAGCCGCGAACGCGTGCGCTTCACGGCTACCCCATTTCCAGGCCGCTGACCGATCAAGCAGTCGGTGTAGCGGCTCAGCTAACGACGCCTTGTGGGGGATAAAAGGGGCATAAAAATTTAAAAGCCCCAGGAACGCCTGCAATTCCGCCCTAGAGGTGGGTGCCGGTGCGTTTTTGATGGCGGCAACTTTGGAAGGAGTAGGGTGGATGCCTTGTGCATCGATAAGGAGTCCCAAAAATTCTACCTTGGGGACAGCGATTTCGCATTTGCTGCGCTTTAGTTTCAGACCTGCCTCCCTAAAACGTGTGAGGACCTCCCGCAGTATTTTCAGGAGTTCCGAGTGGCTGGGGGCTGCGACCAGGACGTCGTCAAAATAAGGAACGACGCCTGGGAGCCCGTGGAGCAACCGCTCCATGAGGCTCTGAAAAATCCCCGGGGCAACCGAAACGCCGAATTGAAGACGGCGGCAACGGAAGGCCCCGCGATGAGTGACGATGGTCTGGGCTGTAGCCGCGTCATCATCTACGGGAAGCTGCTGGTAGGCCTGTGCCATATCTAACTTGGCGAAAATACGGCCTTGCCCTAAGGAGTGGAGTAGGTGTTGTACTACGGGAACGGGATATGGATTTGCCTGCAGGGCCAAATTGATGGTCGACTTATAGTCGGCACATATTCTCACCGATCCGTCGGGTTTGACCGGGAGAACTATGGGGGTTTCCCAACAGGCATGATCTACGGGCTCAATTACCCCCTGCTCTATAAGCTTATCAAGTTCCGCGTCTACCTTTGCTCTCAATGCGAAAGGGACCCTACGTGCCTTCAGCCTGATGGGCGCGACCTGGGGATCGAGGCAAAGGGAAATGGGGGTGCCCTTATAACAGCCCAATTTCCCATCGAACACATCTGCGAACTCATCTAAAACGCTATCTACGGTACGGGGAACTACCCTGTGCACCCCCTCTATAGTGAGGCCCAAGGCGGGAAACCAATCCAACCCAAGGAGAGCGGGCAGGTCATTCCTGACAATTAAAACTGGAAGTTTCCCCTTAAAATCTCCGTATTCCACCCGGATGTGGAATATTCCTGCCGTGGGAATCCCATTTCCCTGGTAGTCTAAGAGGGAGACCCCAACGGGGCGCAATTTACTCTGGGGAACCCTAGGGCAAAGGCGGGAAAACAGGGCCCAAGATAAAAGGGAACGGGAAGACCCAGAGTCCACCTCCATTCGGCAAAGCTGACCTTCAAGTCGGACGGCGGTGCTAATTTTGCGATCGCCGGTGGGGACGTGGGAAGCCTGGTAAACCACGCAGTCGGCGCTAGGGAGCTGGTAGGTAGAATGGCAGTCCTCGGCTCGCCTCGCAGAACGTGGTTGTTGGCGGCGTTGCGGTGCCTGGCGTTGGTCGCTGGGCTGCATAAACGAAGGGGCTGGCACAAGAGCCCGGCAGACCCTGGCGAGGTGTCCTTCTCCTCGGCAGCGACGGCAGACAGCGGAACGGAACGGGCAGGATGCGCGGCTATGGCGGCCGCCGCATCCGCGGCAAGGTGCGTTTGAGACTGGCTGAGCGGGCGTCGGTGGTTGCTGGTGTGGTCTCCGCTTCGGCTGCGTCCTCATTTGCCCGACGGTTTCCTCCTCCTCATCTTCCGTAGGAGAGAGGTCGTCGACGAGGTTCGTCTGGGTAGGAGGCCCCGCAGCAGCTTGCGCGGGGGGTTTCAGCTGGAGGCGTTCGATGTCGGCCGTGGATTGTTCGGAGAGCTCTGCTGCTCGTGCGGTCTCCACGGCTTGCACCAAGGTAATTTTATGATTCCGGAGCATACGGCTGCGCAATTGCACGTCACGGACCCCGCATACAAACTGCTCCACGAGGTTCTCCTCCAGGTCTGCAAAATCGCACTGGGCGGCCACTGTGCGCAAAGCCTCTAGAAACTGGCTGATGGATTCGTTGGGCTTTTGCACTCGGCGGCGGAAGGTGAAACGACGTGCGATCAGAGAAGGTGAGGGAGCGTAATGATCCCTCAACCTGGACATCAGCTCATCCCACCCAAGTTTGTAAGCTGGCCTCGGGGCAGCCAGAGCTCTCGCAGAGGCGAACATGGAAGGCTCACAGCAGGACAAGAAGAAACTGCATTTCTCTTCGTCGGTCTGTGCCCGGTTCTTCGATGCAATTAAATAGCACTCGAAACGCTCCATGAAGCCATCCCATGATTCTCCGGCAGATCCGAACGGCGCAAAAGGAGGAAGCGCTGATGCCATTGTGGTACGAAACCAGAGAAGGGGAGAAAAAGGGCAAAAAATTTTGCGTTCGCTGCCGGGGTTCTCAGCCTGAAGAGCGTGTCCGTGCTGGTTCAGACGCGGTGGCAAGCTGGCTTGTTCTTCTCCATGGTGGCGGGAATCTAATCCCACCCTCGTCGCCAGTTTTGCATCTTGGCGCGAGGAAAAGAGGACGTGACAAGAGGATAAACTAAGCAGCAACCTTTATTCAACAGAGTGACTACGATTCAACGTGGCGTGGTTCGCGCCAAACATTTATACCCCCGGGTTTGAACAAGGAGCCAATGGGGCGTCGAGTAACTCGACCAATCGGGGCGAGGATTGAACCGGCTCCGCCCGGGAACCAATCAGAAGGGAGTTCTTTATCCCCGCGCTTGTATTTCCCGCGCTAGTATTCAACACAGATTGTTCTCATGATTACAGCAGATGGATCTGAATCTCCAAATCCACCTTTCCAAGATAGGTTGGCTTCTTTTTCCTGAAAACAAAGCTGCAGGGATCTCCTTTGGCAGTGGAAACTTTGAGATATTCAACAGCTATTACATTCACAAATATTAGTTCAGAGCCAAATCCTAGGTCAAATAAATGTCTGCAATTAGTATGCAGTAGTTCTCTTCTGGGAAGGAAAGACATCACTCCCAGCCCACCCCCAGCAGATCGCACTGTTCTCTTTCCAAAGAATAATAATATACATGGTGCATTTGGGAGAGCTTAAATGGCTCCTTTATAAAAGGCTGTCTTGCCTCATCTGCAGAGGGACTCAACAGGCAGCAGCTGTATAAGAAATCTTTGAGTGACCTTTCAATAGTTTAGGTAGGAGAGTGAACTGATCCAAAAGAACCATAGCTCATAATTGTCTCAGTACAAGAAGACCTGAACTGCAGCTTTCTAATTTTGTTGAAGATGTCAGACTTTTCCGGTTGGTAGAAGAAGCACTTACATTTTTATTAGGGTTGTACCATTTCACACTATTCTGTCTAATCTGATTGGTCAATTCCAGCATATTTTTAGATGGAATGAAAAATAGGAAAGTGCCCCAGATTTGTTACATACCTAATTTTGACAGAGGAGCAGGATAATGTGAAATGGACGTAAAATGAAAAGAAAATAGAAGACCAGTTATTTACTTAAAATATAATGATTGATTATGATAATTAAAATCAATTACTGACATCTGAATAGTTTAGGTGATCACTTAATCATAAAGTATATCACCAATCATTATGCTTTTATTTTGAAAACATTTTAAAGCATTATATTTGAAAGGACATTGTTCAAATGCTCATGTGGCAGTTTCTGTGTTCCATATTTAACATAACTAAAATTATTTCTGTTTATACATGAAAAGAAGCATAAAAATTACATTTCATGTTTTTCCCATACTTCATATACAAGAAGAGAGCCTCGCTATTCTCAATAGTAATCCCAGAGTACTCTAGATTAATTAGAATATTTCAAACAAAAATATTTTGAAAATGAATCACAATTAACTCTATATTATGGATTCAAATTTTCAGACAAAATGTCATATTTAATTAAAATGTGTAATTTTGCTCCTATGAAAATTATTTTTAATTGGGAACATCTATTTGATAATTGTCAGATTTCTGACAGAAATGAAAAGTGAAAGCTTCCAAATTTCTCTTTGTGATTTTACTACAAAAGAAGGGTGGAATTTCAGTTTTATCATCTGAATATATTAAATTATAACTAGTGGGTGAAATGTGATAGTTGTATACCTATAATTTCACACAGTGAATTGAGGTTATATATCAGAAACCAAACTTTTTTTACTATCTTCTCTTTGGCATTAGATTTATCTTCCATACTAGGCTAGAATAAAAAGTTCCATTCTTAAAAAAAATGGCTGACAACTAAGCAGAATAGTTCACAATGTACTAGTTACTATGGAATTTTTGCAGAGTAACGCAAAGCCTAAGCTAACAAACAAACAAACCAACACCAAACAAACAAACAAACGAATAAATAAATAAATAGCAACCAAGAATTTGGCCTGTTGGGCACAGCATAATTTTCTAATTGCTCAGGATAAGAAAAGATCAGTGAATTCCAAATAGGGTAAATTGGTCATTTGTAGTAGGCTGAAGGCTAATAGCCATTGATATTTATGTCAATTAATTATACCAAGAAGTTCATTTGAAAGCTAGTAGTTGAAATTGATCTGAAGAATTTACAAAACCTACTAAAACTACTGCAGTATTAATTACATGAATAAGGTGGGCAAATTGGTTTTTGGATGGTGATAGTAGGTGTTATTTTATAATCAACAGAATGGAAAAAAAGAACACAATAAAAATTATTGATGATATTACTTATTAAAAGGATGTATGCAGAAGGCAAATTACTATATAACTACTTTTAAAATGTTCAGTTAATATAAATAAATGAATAATGGACAAATAGAGATTACTAAAATTTAATTATTTGGATTTGTTTAAAGCAGGCAAAGACTTATGTAGGCTGTGTGTTTTACAATAGATGACACTATTCTCTCTCTCTCTCTCTCTCTCTCTCTCTCTCTCTCTCTCTCTCTCTCTCTCTCTCTCACACACACACACACACACACACACACACACACACACACACACACACCAAATAAAGGGGTACTCAAAAATGACATAAAAATTGCTAACTTCTGAACAATGCCCTCATGATTACTTGGACAGTAGATATAGTCCAAAAAGAACACAGACAGAGTCATGGTATTGACTTTGGGTCATTCTTTGTTTCCTTGCTTCTGCTCATTTTATCCCTTTCTATATGTTCGTGTAAGCTATGAAATAACTTGTTCAATAATTTCCATTGGTAAGTTATTGCTTCAGGATGCTCTGGTTGCAGATTTCCTAGTGAGACCAAAGGTTTTAAGACTACAGTATTCTCTCAAAAAGCAGTGTGTTCCGGATGAGGAAAATGGTCACTTCTTCTGGCTAACTCAATATTCAGTGACTGGTGTAGCAGTCATTTCTATTCTTTCCCTCCTAGATGTCCATTTGGAAAGGGAAATAAATTCAATGGGAAATTTCTATGATTGACAAATTTCATACACAATTCCATGCATATTGCTTCTAACAACTGTGGGTTCTCATCAACACCCATGAATGAGGACTATTTAGACATTTTTTTGCCTTTTGTCTTACCTCAAAAGAGATGGAGAGACTAGATACTATAGAACTAAAACAATCTATACCTGATCTAAATAATCAGAAGAGATTAACAGATTAAGGCTGATTGTCCACCTAATTTAGAAAAGCCAACATTGATGACTGTGAAACTAAAATAGTTAATGTAATAATGTAATGTAATAGTAATAGTTAATATACTTTGTTACAAGAGAATCTAGAAATATGATATTACAAGAGTCCTATAATACTAAGCTTCAAATTGGTGGACAGGATCTGATTGTTTTGAAAGAAATACCACCTCAAATGCTAAGAGCCAGAAGAGATTATGCTTTTCTGGTGGAAGAGCTCAGAAAGCGTCAGATACAGTACAGATGGGATGCCCCATTCGGTATTATAGTTACAATGGACAAACAAAGATATCGTCTCAGTTCTGTATGGAAAGCTCGTGATTTCTATCATAAGATTCTGAAGATGGGATACCCTGAATCTTCGGGATATGGTGAAAAACCACGAGACGAACAAGATAAACAGCAAACCACACAACCATCAGATAAAATGTATCATCTCCCTCTCCCGGAAGGGCAAGGAGTCAAGGAAAAAAGACCCAACCGTATGACCACCAGACAAACGGATAAACAAGCTACTATGCAACAATCTCAACAATCGTTGGCCATTGATCAAGGAGCTACAGCAACAAGCTCAGAAGCTGTGGGAGGAGCCAAACCAAAGGTGAGACAGGCCTTGCGGGAGGCTCTAAAAAAGCTTCAGGCAACCAAAAATGACAACTAAGATTTTGACATGGAATGTTAACGGACTGAACTCTCCACAGAAAAGAAAGAAAATATTTCATTATCTCAAACAGTATAAGAATGACATAATTTGTTTGCAAGAAACTCATATCAAATCAACCGATCAAAAATATTTGTTTAACCCCAAACTGGGCCAACATTTTGCGACCTCAGCCATGGAAAAGAAAAACGGCATAGTAGTATACTTAAGAAAAGACATTAAAGCTGAGCTAATTGAAGCAGATCCCTTTGGAAGATATATTGCATTAGATTTAATCTTAGAAGGGAAAAAGACGTTACTTTTGGGAATTTATGCTCCTAATCAACAACAAGATGGATTTTATAGAAATCTCCATGCTAAATTAGTACAGTGGGACTTTGAGTCTTGTATAATATTGGGTGACTGGAATGGCGTGATCGACACCAAAAGAGATAAGAAGACATCTCGCCCGAACACCAAATTCCGAGCTAAGTTACCCAAACCCTTTTTTGACATGCTGGACGACTTTGAATTGCGAGACGCTTGGCGCGAGAGGCATGCAGAAGAATATGACTTTACCTTTTTTTCCAACAGACATCAATCTCTTTCAAGGATTGATTTTATACTAATTACAAATGATTTACTTTGCAGGGTGAAGAAGACAAAGATTATGGCGAGAGTTCTTTCAGATCATAATCCAGTCTGGATGGAATTGGGAAGGGTAGCCCAGGCAAGAAGGTCCTGGAGGTTGAATGAAAACTTATTTAGATATGAAAAGTATGTTAATGACTGTAAAAAATTGCTATCGGAATATTTTGTTCTTAATATGAATAAGGGTACATCTATGGAATATGTATGGGATGCAAGCAAAGCGTATATGAGAGGAGTATTAATGAATATAAACAAAATACATAGACACAAACAAGGGCAAAAACGAAAAGAATTGGAAGAGGAAATTAAAGGGAAAGAGTCAGAATTAACATTGAATCCAGGAGATACAAAGATTAAGGAAACAATTTCTATACTAAAATCTCAGTTTGATATGCTGATCTCTGACCAGGTAGCCACCAGTTTATTATATGCTAAACATAATACTTTCTGCAACGCAAATAAACCCGGTAGGTGGTTGGCTTATCAGATTAGAAAAAAAAGGAAAGCTCGAAATGTATCCAAATTGTGTTACAGAGGGAAGGAAGTGTTTCAACAGGAAGAGATCCAAAAGGTATTTCGGGAATTTTTTACAGAGTTGTATAAAGGGGATAAAATTAAGGACGTAGACATAGACAAATACCTAGATAAAGAGAAAATCCCCCTAGTTAGAGAAGAACATAGGCATAAGCTGAATCAACCAATAACCTCGGGGGAAATTCTGCAGGCAATTAAACAATTAAAGTTAGGGAAAGCACCAGGCACAGATGGTTTAACAGCTGTTTATTATAAAAATTTACAGTTAGAAATGGTAGAACCCCTCAGAGAACTATTCAATAAAATTCAATCGGGAGGGAAAGTGCCCCCTTCATGGAAGACTGCGTTCATATCGTTGATACCCAAAGAAGACCAAGACCTTACCCAGCCAAAAAATTATAGACCTATTTCATTACTCAATGTAGATTATAAAATATTTACTAAAATATTAGCAAATAGGCTAATGGTGGTAATTCAACAATTGATACATACCGATCAAACTGGTTTTATACAGGGCAGACAGATGAAGAACAACGTTAGATTAATTATTAACGCTTTAGAATACCTGGGAAAGAACAATCAAATCCAGGCCGCATTCATATTTTTGGATGCGGAGAAAGCCTTTGATCGAGTTAATTGGCAATTCCTGCTGAAGACATTGCAAAAAATGCAGATAGGAGATGGCTTTTTACGGTCAATTGGTGCAATATATCAGCAGCAAACAGCCCAGATCATTGTCAATGGAAGTCTGACAGACTCCTTTCAAATTGAAAAAGGTACAAGACAGGGCTGTCCTCTGTCCCCATTATTGTTTATTATAACTTTGGAAATACTGTTGAATAAGATACGGGGCTTGGGCGGTCTAAAAGAGATTAAGATTAGACAGCAAGAATACAGAGTCCGCGCATTTGCGGATGATCTGGTCATAATATTGGAACAACCGCAGGAATCTAGTAGGGTCTTATTGAACACGATCAATCAATATGGTCAAGTCTCGGGATTTAAAATAAATCTAGGAAAACCCAAAATATTAGCTATAAATATGACTATCAAACAGAAGGAAGAACTGGGGGCGATGCTAAGATGTGAGGTAGTTAAAAAAGTTAAATATCTTGGAGTTAATATTTTAATCTCAAATGGGAAATTATATAAGCATAATTATGAATCACTTTGGCATAGTATACAGTTGGAGTTGAAAATGTGGGAGAAACTGCATTTGTCCTTGCTGGGTAGAATAGCGGCAGTAAAAATGAACATTTTACCAAAATTTTTATTTCTTTTTCAAATGTTACCAATACTTAAAAGAGATGCGAATCTTTCAGAATGGCAGAAGGGTATCAACAAATTTGTGTGGGCAGGAAAGAAGCCGAGGGTAAAGATGAAAATAATGCAAGATGCACGTGAAAGAGGAGGATTGAAATTACCTAACTTAAAATTATACTACGATGCAGTGGCATTATCTGCAATTAGTGACTGGACTCATCTAACTAATGACAGAATTTTGAATATCGAGGGATATGACTTGTTATATGGTTGGCATGCTTACCTGTTATTTAACAAAAAAATGGATAAGAAATTTAAAAATCATATCTTAAGAAATGCTTTATTGCGGGTTTGGAAAAAATATCAACATAAATTAAATGATAAATTGCCCATGTGGGCAATTCCTAGACATGCAATTGAAAATATGAATGTAGAACAAAAACACGATAGAACCACCTATAGACAACTTCTTATTTCAGAAAGAGGGGTGTTGCAACTAAAATCTTTAGAGGTACTTAAAGAAGAGAAGGTAGTTCAAACGTGGTTTCAGTATGGTCAACTACAGGCTAGGTGGAAAACAGATCAAAAAATTGGCTTTGTAAAAGTTGAGGATAATTTGTTTAAACAAATAAGAGATCAAAGCTCAATGCATATAAAGAGGATATATAATGTACTAATACAGATGGATTCTGAAACGGAACTGATTAAGGATTGTATGATAAAATGGGCTCAGAATATTGAGGAACCAATAATGCTTGAAACATGGGAAAGAATCTGGGTAAGAAATGTGAAATTTACACAAGCACAAAACTTGAGAGAAAATTTTTATAAGATGTTTTATAGATGGCACTTAGATCCTAAAAAGCTTGCCTCTATGTATTCAAATGTTCAACCTAAATGTTGGAGATGTGGTTCTTTTGATGCTACATATTTTCATATATGGTGGACATGTCGTAATGTCAAGGCATTTTGGATAAAAATATGGTGGATCCTGCAAAACATCTTCAAAAGAAGGATAAAATTCACCCCCCAGTTGTTTTTACTGGGTATATGTATTGACTTTACAGCACTAGAGACTAATTTGGTTCTGTACTTAATAACGGCAGCAAGACTCTTGGTGGCGCAGTATTGGAAGAAGAAAGATTTACCTACAATTCAAGAATGGACTTTGAAAGTTATGAACTTAGCCGAAATGGCCAAAATTTCAGCATATCTCAAAGAACATTCAAACGAGAGATATAAACGAGACTGGAAAAAATGGATTGATTACATAAAAAGTAAATATGGGACTAAGAAACTCCAGATAGCTTATGCTTAGTATCAGTAACAATTTAAATTGTTTAAAATTTGGGTAACAGTAAGAAGCTGAGTTCAATGTAGAGATATTTTAGACTGTGATTGTCCAAAAGTTATACCACGTATGGTCTTTGGGAAGTCGGGGGGAGGGAAGGGAGGTGGGGATTTAGGGGGAGGGGGGAGGGGGGAAATACAATATGTGTTAAATTCCATGATTGCATTTGTATACTGTGGCTTTTTAATGTTAGTGCGAAAACAGAACAAACCGAATATACTGGAAGGTAATAGAAATATACCGAAGGAAAGAGTCGAGTGAAAGAAGAAGGAGGGTGGAGAGGGTGAGAGAGAGGAGGAGGAGAAGGGAGGGAGGGAATGGATTAGAGGGAGTGATAGGGTTAGGGTTAGAAAGAAGGGGAGGGGAAGTAGGCGTAGAGGGGTGTGTGAGAAGGAAGAATGAAAGTTGGAGGGGGTTGAAAGAGGGTGTATGGTGGGCCAAGGTGGTATATTGGGTTTGTATTGTAGGGGGCATTTTCTATATAAGTGAGGGCCGTGTTTATTATTCAATGTTATATGCCCTGATTAAGCACAGTAAATATGTGATTGTATAGAATGAAAAACATATATATATATATATATATATATATATATATATATATATATATATATATATATATATATATATATATATATATATATATATATATATATATATATATATATAAAAAAGAAAAGCCAACATTGATGACTGTGAAACTAAAATAGTTAATGCACTGAAGTTTTAATACATTTGATTATGTACTTTGGATGGTTAAACAGTCTCATCTGTGGATGAATAGATGTTCCTATCATCTATGTAAGAGGTTGTCAGACCTGCGTCAGCTTGAGCTTCCAAATAAAAATGGTTCTTAATACCATCAGTTGAGAAAGTTATGGTTTACTGAAGCCAAATTCTCCAAGTGAAAACTTTTCTCTCCTTAGGCACTTCCCATTGCTAACCCCCTCATTGTACAATCAATGTCCAAGAAGATGCTTTTGAATTATCACTCTGATTGTAGGCTGGTTTGCAGCTGCATTCTTCTCATAGTGAGGCAACCTTGAAATGCCTTCTTGGAGAGGCACCTTGACTTTTATAACTTTCATTTTCCCCCTAGCACTCTCCCGTTATTCAGGATACTGCTTATAGGCACTATGTGCTTAGAGTTTGAAGCATTGTTAGAGAAACCACACATTCACTTCATAGTCTGTTTCTGTTGCTGCCCTCTGGGAGGAGGTTTCAAAATATTTCTAGCAGGACAACCAGATTGGTCAGAAACTAATCAAAGAAAGAAGCAACCTGGAATTAACCAGAATCTTCCTAACAATGAGGATGAATAACCAGGAGAACAGTTTGCCTTCAAAGATCATGGGCACTCCATCATTGGAGGTTTTTAAGAAGAGACAAGACAGTCACTTTTCCTGCTTGAGCAGGGGGCTGGACTAAAAGACCTCCAAGCTCCCTTCCAGATTCTAATTCTAAATCTAATTCGTATTCTAATTCTAGTTTCTTGTTAAAGATACTGGTAAGTGAAAGGATTTGTTTGATGCAATATAAAAATAAATGTTATAAATAAATTTATAAATAAATTTATATCTCCCTCCCTCCTTCCCTCCCTCTTTCTTTCTTTTATTTTCTGCTTTCTTTCTTTCTACAGCAACACCCATGTTTAAATATTCACAATAGTTAATTTATTAACTATTTGTTAATTTGTCTATCTATATATATGAAGTGACATAGCAGGCATATACTTTTACTGCCAGATATGTAAATACTTGCCTGTTTTATGTCCTGTTTTTCTCTGTTAAAAATAAAGCACCAAATAAATATGATATGATATATTTGAAATTAATAGCATTCAAGTAATTATATACATAAATATGCAGTGCCTTGAAAATATTTGCAGGCGTGCTTCAGAAGACCGAATTAGAATTATTCCACAGTCTTCACAGGGAAAACTTACTGTGATGGTGTGATTGAGTAAACTTATATATACCCCACTTTTTTTCTATGTAAATAAGATTAAGCTCTTTGGTTTGCAGAATGTCGTCAACACACTGAAATGGAATGGAAAACATGCTATAAAAGCAAAACCAACAGGATCTCTTTAGTAAAATAATGTGGGATTCTTCCATAGTTACAAAGTTTTCTGTATTAAGTTCTAAGTCAGGCAATATGTATTTGGTTAAAGCATCTGGAATTCTGCCGTCTTGACAAAAATTTAATCTTGTATAGAATATTTTAATTAAAATAAATACATGTGAATCAGTCATATTGCAAAAAAATAATATCCTACCAGGCATATTTTAAAATATAAAAATGGCAGATAGTTGCAACCTGGTGATTAATTTAGGAAAACACTAAATTGTTCAGGGGGGGGAGGAGAGATAAAGCTTTTTTTTTTTTTTAACAGTTTTTTTCTTTAAAAAAAACACAAATATGTCATCATTTGTCAATCATTAAGACATTGAAGTACAATTTTTTTTTTGATGTGTGTACCCCTCCCTCCCTCCACCCCCCCACCCCCCCTCCTCCTTCCCCCCCCCGACTTCCCAGAACCCGTACACGGTATGGATTTTTAACTAACACAGTCTAAAATCTATTGAGAAAAAAGAAATTAAGAAATTAATGACATTCTAGATTGACCTTAGCTTCTTCTTACTGAACTGACTTTTAACAGTTTAAATCATTTCTGATCTTAAGCATAGGCTAACTGGAATTTCTTAGTCCCGTATTTATTTTGTATATAGTCAATCCATTTTTTCCAGTCTCGTTTATATCTCTCATTTGAATGATCTTTGAGATATGCCGATATTTTAGCCATTTCAGCTAAGTTTGTTACTTTCAATGTCCATTCTTGAATTGTAGGCAAGTCTTCCTTCTTCCAATATTGCGCCACCAACAGTCTTGCTGCAGTTATCAGGTGCAGAATCAAATTGGTCTCTACCACTGTAAAGTCAGTACATATACCTAGTAAAAATAACTGAGGACTAAACTTTATCCTTCTTTTAAAAACATTTTGCATGACCCACCATATTTTTATCCAAAATGCCTTAACCTTTTGGCAGGTCCACCATATATGATAATATGTAGCATCGAGAGAACCACACCTCCAACATTTAGGCTGTACATTCGGATACATAGAAGCCAACTTTTTAGGATCTAAATGCCATCTATAGAACATCTTGTAAAAATTTTCTCTCAGATTTTGAGCTTGTGTAAATTTCACATTTCTTACCCAGATTCTTTCCCATGTATCCAACATTATTGGTTCCTCAATATTTTGAGCCCATTTTATCATACAATCTTTAACTAATTCTGTTTCCGAATCCATCTGTATTAATACATTATATATCCTCTTTATATGCATTAAGCTTTGATCTCTTATTTGTTTAAGCAGATTATCCTCAACTTGAATAAAACCAATTTTTTGATCTATTTTCCACCTAGCCTGTAATTGCCCATACTGGAACCATGTTTGAACTACCTTCTCCTCTTTTAATACCTCTAAAGATTTTAATTGTAATACCCCCCTTTCCGAGGTAAGAAGCTGTCTGTAGGTAATTCTGTCCTGTTTTTGTGCTGTATTCATATTTTCAATTGTGTGTCTAGGAATTGCCCACATGGGTATCTTGTCATTTAATTTATATTGGTATTTCTTCCAGACCCGCAATAAAGCATTTCTTAAAATATGACTTTTAAAGTTCTTATCCAATTTTTTGTTGAATAACAGGTAAGCATGCCAACCAAATACCAGATCATGTCCCTCAATGTTCAATATTCTATCATTGGTTAAGTGAATCCAATCACTAATTACAGATAATACCACTGCATCATAATATAGTTTTAAATTAGGTAGTTTCAATCCTCCTCTCTCACGTACATCTTGCATTATTTTCATCTTTACCCTCGGCTTCTTTCCTGCCCACACAAATTTGTTGATACCCTTCTGCCATTCTAAAAGGTTCGCATCTTTTTTAAGTATAGGTAACATTTGGAAGAGAAATAAAAATTTTGGTAAAATGTTCATTTTCACTGCCGCTATCCTACCCAGCAAAGATAAGTGCAATTTCTCCCATTTTTTCATCTCTGTCTGTATGCTATGCCAAAGTGGTTCATAATTATGCTTATATAATTTCCCATTTGAAGTTAAAATGTTAACTCCAAGATATTTGACTTTTTAAACTACCTCACATCCTAGCATCACTCCTAATTCTTCCTTTTGTTTAATATTCATATTTATAGCTAATATTTTAGTTTTTCCTAAGTTTATTTTAAAGCCCGACACTTGACCATATTGATTAATCGTATTCATTAAAACCATACTGGATTCCTGCGGTTGTTCCAATATTATGACCAAATCATCCGCAAAAGCGCGGACTCTATATTCTTGCTGCCTAATCTTGATCCCTTTTAAACCATCCAAGCCCCGTATTTTATTCAACAATACTTCCAAAGTTATAATAAACAATAATGGGGACAAAGGACAGCCCTGTCTTGTACCTTTTCCAATTTGAAAAGAGTCTGTTAGACTTCCATTGACTATGATTTGTGCTGTTTGCTGTTGGTATATTGCTTTAATTGACTGTAAAAAATTATCTCCTATCTGCATTTTTTGCAGTATCTTCAACAGAAATTGCCAGTTAACTCGATCAAAGGCCTTCTCAGCATCCAAAAATATAAACGCAGCAGGGATCTGGTTGTTCTTTCCCAAATATTCTAATGCATTAATAATTAATCTAACATTACTTTTCATCTGCCTCCCTTGTATAAAACCTGTTTGGTCCGTATGTATCAATTGTTGAGTGACCAACATTAACCTATTTGCTAATATTTTAGTAAAAATTTTATAATCTACATTCAGTAATGAAATAGGTCTATAATTTTTGGGTTGAGTAGTATCTTGATCTTCTTTGGGTATCAAAGATATAAACGCTGTCTTCCAAGATGGAGGGACTTTACCTTCCGTTTGAATCATATTAAATAATTCTCTAAGAGGTTCTACCATTTCTGACTGTAAGTTTTTATAGTAAACCGCTGTCAAGCCATCTGTACCTGGTGCTTTCCCTGACTTTAATTGCTTAATTACCTGCAGGATTTCCCCCGAGGTTATTGGTTGATTCAATTTTTGCCTGTGTTCTTCTCTAACTGAAGGTATTTTCTCTTTGTCTAAATATTTGTCTATGTCTAAACCATTAATTTTATCCCCTTTATACAGTTCTGTAAAAAATTCCCAGAAAGCCTTTTGAATCTCTTCCTGTTGAAATACCTCCTTCCCTCTGTAAATCAGTTTAGATATATTTTGAGTTTTCCTTTTTTTCCTAATCTGATAAGCTAACCATCTGCCAGGTTTGTTTGCATTACAAAAAGTATTGTGTTTTGCATATAATAGATTAGTAGCCACCTGGTCAGAGATCAACATGTCAAATTGAGATTTTAATATGTTAATAGCTTCCTTAACCTTTGTATCGTCTGGGTTCATTGTTAACTCCAGCTCTTTTCTCTTAATTTCCTCTTCCAGTTCTGTTCGTTTTAACCCTTGCTTATTTCTATGTGTTTTATTTATATTCATCAAAACTCCTCTCATATACGCTTTGCTTGCGTCCCATACAAATTCCATAGATGTACCCTTATTCATATTCAAAACAAAATATTCAGATAGTAATTTTTTACAATCATTAATATACTTTTCATATCTAAATAAGTTTTCATTCAATCTCCAAGACCTTCTTGCCTGCACTACCCTTCCCAACTCCATCCAAACTGGGTTATGGTCCGAAAGGACCCTAGCTGCAATCTTTGTTTTCTTGACCCTAGAAAGCAAATCATTAGTGGTTAGGATAAAATCAATCCTTGAGAGGGATTGATGCCTGTCCGAGAAGAAAGTGAAGTCACATTCCTCTGCATTTCTTTCTCGCCAAATATCTCTCAATTCAAAATCATCCATAATGTCAAAGAAAGATTTGGGTAACTTTGCTCGCATCTTGGTATTTAGGCGGGAAATCTTCTTATCTCTCTTAGTGTCTATCACTCCATTCCAGTCACCCAATAGTATACAGGAACTATAGTCCCACTGTACTAATTTAGCATGAAGATTTCTATAGAATTTATGCTCTTTTGGGAGCATAAATTCCCAAAAGTAATGTCTTTTTCCCTTCTAAGATTAAGTCTAAAGCAATATATCTTCCGAAGGGATCTGCTTCTATTAATTCAGCTTTCATATCTTTTCTTAAGTATACAACTATACCATTCTTCTTTTCCATAGCAGAAGCTGCAAAATGTTGACCAAGTTTTGAGTTGATCAAATATTTTTGATCAGTTGACTTGATATGAGTTTCTTGCAAACAAATTACATCGTTCTTAAACTGTTTGAGATAATGAAATATTTTCTTCCTCTTCTGTGGAGAGTTCAGTCCGTTGACATTCCATGTTAAAATCTTAGTTGTCATCTTTGGTTGGTTGAAGCATTTTTAGAGCTTCCTGCACGGCCTGTTTAACCTTAGGTCTAGCTCCTCCCATTGCTTCCAGATTTGTTGTTGTAGATCCTTGATCGATGGCCGATGATTGTTGATGCTGTTGCTTTTTAGCTTGTTTCTCCATACGTCTAGTAGTCATGCGGCTAAGTCTTGGTTCCATAGCACCTTGCACTTCTAGAGAAGAAAGATGCTCCATCTTGTCTGGTGGTTGTGTAGTTTGCTGTCTATCCTGTCCTTCTTGTGGTCTTTCTCTAGGTCCAGATGGTGCAGGGTGTCCGGCCTTCAATATATTATAATAAAAATCTCGGGCTTTCCATACAGAGTTGAGGCGGTACCTTTGCTTATCAAATGTAAATATGATGCCAAATGGTGCATCCCATCTATACTGTATCTGACGATTTCTGAGTTCTTCAACCAAAAAAGCGTAGTCTCTCCTGGCTCTTGAGGTGGTATCTCTTTCAAAACAACCAGGTCTTGACCGCCAATTTGAAGCTTAGTGTTATAAGATGCTTGCAGTACCATATTTCTAAACTCTCTTGTAGTAAAATATATAACGATGTCTCGAGGAAGCTGCTTCTGCTTTGCCAGCCAGGAGTTAACGCGGTAAGCTTTGTCAATTTGCCAGTCTTGATTGGTCCCTGGTCTTCCCATCAGGCGGTCAAAAGCTTCCGATAGGATCTGTTTCAGGTTCTCCTGTTTCTCCTCATGCAGCCCCCTTACTCTTAATGCGAACTCCATTTGTCGGTACTGTATCATAATAATTTCTTTTTCAGAATTTTCCACTTTTTGTTCCACCACCTCTGTTTTCAATGTCAAGTTAGCATTGGCATCATTAAGAACCTCTAGAGTATCTTCCACTCCAGAAATATGTTCTGTTAATACAGTTACACGACTCAGCATGTCATCTCTAATTTTATCAACCTTAGCATCAAATTTCTCATACAGCTCCTGTTTAAGTCCTTTTATTTCACTTTTAATTTCTTCTTTCATTTCTTTTATTTCCTCTTTTCTCTCCTGCTTTACCACCTCTCTATTATCTCTAAACTTATCTTCCATTTTAATTGTCTGTGCATTAAGAGCCTCGCTTAGATTACTCAGGAAAAATTCTTTCGTTAACACATCCCCAGCAGGGGGTGTAGGAAGCGGAGGCTGCAGCTTTGTGCCAGGCACTGAGGATGTGCCCCTGGAAGTAGAGGGTGACGACTTCAAGTTAATATTTGGTTTTGAGGCCATTTCAAAATTTATCTGCCTGCAGTTAATAAAACTCTTTTGCCTGAATATGCAGCTTTAAGTAAAGAGGCTTTTATTTTGAAGTTTAAGGCTTGGCAAAACTTTCAGTGAGTAAACATTGTAACAAGACCATTCAGCAGATTCATCACCATTTAACTTCCAAATAAGCAAGGTTAATGAAGGAGTAAAATTCTTCTATTGTGAAACCAAAACAAATGATAAGCAATCTCTTTTGTTTTGAATTCTTGTGAGGATTAGCAAAAAGTGTTCGTTATTACCGGAGAAACCAGCCTGCTCGGCGCCATTTTAGAAGCCTCTGAGTAAATAATTTTTCGGAGGAGAAAAAGAAAAGAAGCTAAAATGTTGATAAGCAATTATTGTCCACAGTAAACGGATCCAGCTCGTGATAAGAATAAATCAAACAAAACTTTGAGCAGAGTGGGAGAGACCTACTTTGTCCTGCACAAGGCAGTTTGAAGTTCCCAGCACGGACAGCCGTTCTGCCTTGGGCTAGCCCCCCTTTCCTTGCAAGCACAAAAGCTGCAAAAATCGAAGAGCATTTGCCAGCAAAACAGTTTCTTCTTTCCTTCTTGCCTGAAGGATAAGAAAACCTGATAAGACATCAGATGGAAGATCCTCTAAACAGGTACGTAGCCAGGAATTCGGAGGCAGCTGATTTTTTGCTGCCTCCACCAGCAAGCTCCTCCCAGGAAGCCGGGAGAGATAAAGCTTAATTGGAGAAAGAGATTAGAGAAAAAAGCATATTTTGAAAAATCAATTTGTGATTGGATCTATTCATCATCATAGCTATTTCTTGACAAATTAAACCTATTCCATAAGAGCAATTTGGCAAGAACAACATAACATGATATCTTATTTGAAATATGGTTGGTAGATGTTCGACTGCCTGAAGTTGTGACCACGTCACTAATAAAATTTGCCGCTAAATCATTTTTAGATGTTACTGTTTACACTCCGTTCCTTAAGAAAACATAAAAAGGTGGCAAAGCCCTCATATGATGAATCTTAGATTTAATGTCCCAAGAATAATTGTGCTGCACAACAGCTGGACTCAATGGATTTGTCTGTGACCATTTCTGGGCATCAGGCAATCTGGTTTTAGCCTTCATCTTCGTAATTCTCCTATTTATTTAATAGAATCCTTTTTTAGCATTTCATCCTGGTTGGAGCGCATCATCTCTGAATCAAAAAAGAAAATATTGGCTCCCAGCTGGCCTACGGCTATACCATTGCCTGATGCCTTGACCAGTTAATTAACATGTACATTTTTAGTACCTCTTTGTGAGCATTCTTAGAGTATACAAACCAATTATATTTCACCATGATCCCAGTGGGATTGGGCTTTTCCTGAATGGGGCAGAAATATAAAGAAAATGTTGTTGACTGAAGTCATAAAACAATGCACTGTCACAAAGTCTCAAAGACCAACATTAAAAAAATCCAAGAATGAACAACAACAACAACAACAACAACAACAAATTCAATTTCAATGCTTCTTTCAATTAGAAATCGTTCATTTTGGCAGTGAACTATATGCAGTGTAATAGTTAATTATGCCCTAAGATATAAAACTGTTGAAGCAGGACTTGTATGTCACTGCAAAATATATCACACAATCATCCTCATTGTATGATTGCACAGATTTACAATGTAAAATGGAAATTGTGCAGTTAATTACCAGCAATTGAAAGAAAGTCTGATAAGCTTGTTCACAGACCTTTTATCTATGTTGAAGTTACATAATTTGGTCATAAGAACTGCATAGAAATCTTGCTATATTCATTTTGTAAGCAGTTTCCCAACATGAAATCAGAGTAATGTATTATAATACTCTATAACATTTGTATTAACTTGATAAGCAGGTATTTAAAATGATCTCTCAATGGATAGGAAATGTGTGTGTGTGGGTTTGTTGATATATGTGCCTATTTGCATACTAAAAGCAGGATAAATTTAGCAATATTCTATGTATAATTCAACAGGCAATGCTAAGTGTTTCTTCATTCTTGCAGCTTCTAGTTGTTTATCTTACTCAAGGGAAAAGAAAACTATTCCAATATTATTTCCATTTGCATGTAGCAATTTCTATTTATATTCATTTCTATTGCTACCTTTGTTCTACCTTTCTGGTTGAGTATTTTGGCAGAGCCTGGGTCATCATATTGATTTTTGAAGCATGATATATATTGAAATCAGAATTCAAATGAGAAAATATGGGTTGTGACAGTAGCCAGTAGTCATTATTCAATGATTCATGGAGTTGGGGTGGGGGAACCCTCATTTTCTGAATATTTTTGAAGAGTTCATTCTGCCAACTGTATTTTAAACTTTGATTTGTAACCACAACATTATTTAGGGCTTGTTTTCATTTCCTAATCTCCTAAGCCATTTTGAAGCAGTCCTGCAATCACTTTAACTGTTTCCTGCCTATGAGCTTTGGTAGCGCAGTGGTTAGAATGCAATATTGTAGGCTAACTCACTGCTCATTGCCAGGAGTTTGATTCTGACCAGCTCAAGGTCGACTCAGCCTTCCATCCTTCTGAAATCAGTAACATGGGGACTCTGATTGTTTGGGAAAATATGCTAACTCTGTAAACATCTTAGAGAGGCCCATAAAGCTCTATGAAGTGACTTTACAAGTATATATGTCTAAGTGTTATTACTAGGATAGATCCTAGGATAGCACTCTCTCTCCCTCTCACACCAGAAAGCACATATTGTAAGGGAATTCCATCATTCCCCTGTCCTGGATGTTTTGATGAGCAGTTATTTGAGGGACACTGTAAAAAGAAAACGAAAGATAGACATATCCAACTCGTCTTGATGCTTGTTCCTTTGTTGCACTGAAAAGCCTCTGTAGAGGAAATGACAGTATATCAATACTTTTGCAGACAGGCACTTCCCATAATATCTCCATCCATTGTGGCGGAATAATGGAGAGGAGGCGAGAGATGTCTCTCTCAGCTTTCAAGAACAAGTTACTGAATCTCTATGAAGGGGAAAAGTTAAACTCACTTTCTGGACCTTTGTCACTAGAGACACAAGCCCCGTGCAAGGGTTGGATTGTGGGGCGGGGGGGGGGGGAGAGCGAGTCTTGCTTTGATTTCAAACAGATCTGTATCAGAGATGTACAAGAAAAATCACTACTAGAAAAATATTGTCTTGGCTTTCAAGTCTTTTGACATCATACAGTCAGACAGATTCAGAGTTGGTTTCCAGCTGCCTGAAAGCCATTGTGTAAAAGTGCATTAAATCTATTTGAATTTCTATAACTGTATATAATGTATTTGCCTATGTTGTTGTGTCTGCTTTTTCCTTTTCTATTTTACTCCAGCTAATGAGTACATTTAAGAAGCAATATAAACTCTCATTTTATGTTTTACTCTCATGGGCATATAATTTTAATATAAACAAGGATGTTTTTTTAAAAAAAGACCCATCATAACACACTCTCAACTTTTGTCCTTGGACCTTCCTGCCAGAGGAAACTATGTCAGTACACCTTCATAATCCACACATCATAATTTGCCCCAGCTTTTGCCTGTTGTGAATCTCTCAGCTCATATTTTCTTCTCATGTTGGAAATGGCCTGTATTGCTAACTTGATTGTTCCTTCCGTGTGTAGTCCTGACTATGATAAAAGTTTTGTTTGGGATTCTTAGCAAGTCTAATTGAAAATCATACCCACGATTGAAAATTATATGCAGTTCTCTTCCTGACTTCACTAAGAATTTTAAATCAAAGATGAGGCTGAAACTAGCCAAATAGGGTCAGGTCTACGGTATGAATCCTTGTTGTAGCTTTTTTCCCCTGAAAAAAATGCTGCAGTCAAGCAGAAAAATGAGGCTATTTGACAAAAAGAAGAAGGTATTAATATGTAGAAACTTTTTGCTTTGTACCATTTTGTAAATGGTACAAAATATAAGAAGGAATGTGGTTTTTTTGAAATTATAACATTAGGTTAGCAGATAACATAGCAGAAATATGTTATTTCATAATATCAGAGTATTTTGACATGCTTCAGCTTTTCAGTGAAAAACTAGATAATATCTAATTGCTTTTCCTTCATCAAATGCTTTGTTAACTCTATCCTGTTCTGTCCCTTCAATATTTTTTTCCAATTCTGTTTCGCCTAACATATTTTGTTTTAGACCACTATAACTTTACCACAGATTAAATTACACCTCCAATTGCTCCAATAACTATTTTCTGTTATAAATTTTTTTACTGTAGGTATATTTGACTCTTCTTTCTCTTCTTCCTTTCTTTGATAAAGAAGTAATAAAAATATTCATATATTTCATTCTTGTGTTGGGCTCCTACAGCAATTTTAAAGTTTAAAAATATCCTACAGTCAATATATAGTTGTTTTTTTCACCCAGCAAATATGTTATAGTCACAAAACTGAGTTATAATACTGAATAGTTAGCTGAGGAAAATGTAGGTGTGTAACATATATTCTGTTTCGTTCTTGAACACTTTGTCTATGACATGGCAATACAAACGATCCATTTTGTATGTTTAGCAGTCACCATGCTCAAACGGGATACATGAATAAAACTTAACAATATTCACCATAGAGATAGATAACTTAACCTTTCAGGTTTGCCCTGCTCTTGGTTGGAGATCATAAAGTCACTTTGACATCAGGCTGCTCTTTGATCTCATACAGCTTTAATTGTGAAGATTCTTGATCTGTTTCAATTTAATTCTAAGTCCAAGTGAAACTTTTACTTTCCTTGAATTTTTTAGTAATGCTCAGGCCATGCACAGCTATTTGACAACTGCATCTTAGCTATGTTCATTGACATATCTTCTTGAAATACTTGATGAAGGGCAGTGTAAACTTGTGTCCTGAGGTTGTTCCCTATCTTTTCAAATTATATTGTGACAACAAATCATGTTATGAATGGAGGGTGGGAAGGTGGAAGTAAGAAATAGATTTATATTCAATGCAAAATACAATAAAGATAATACATTGCAGTTGTTGCATACCATATTTAGCAACAATTCAAAGGAATCATGTAATAAGAGAAAATAAACTTTTTCAACACACTAATTGAAAAGAAAACCAATAAAAGAAATGTTGTATAATTTAGCTTTCTATTATTACTATTTTACAAAGATTAAAACATTACTGCAGATCATCCTGTATTAAAAGACTTGATCTTATTCTTATTTTAATAAACCATAAATAGTTGTCTGCTGAATCCCAATTATTCAGTAATTGGGATGTTGCAGTCTTCCTTCCAGAGATTATTTAAATGCATTTTTAAAAATGAAATTGGTAAGACAGGAACTCGCTTTCCAAGATTCAGGAGAATCATTATAATAAGATATCTTACTTGCTTCCCAAAGCCTTAAACCAAATGACTCTCAAAGTCAGGATAAACAGACTTAAACATATTCCTTGATATGTAGAACAGTATGAATAAAGTTTGTTGGGTATTGAAGAAGTCAAAAATATTGAGAATGGCTTTTGTCAAAGTAAATTAGACTGTTGTGAACCATCCTCTGCCTAAGTAGAGCTCTAAATGCAGAGTTCATATTCTGGTGGCTCTGGTCTTAAGTTGTTCCAGATAAGGACCCTGACAGCACAAATTCCATTGTCCTTTAATTATTCACCTGTAAATTTAGCTATTTTTATGAAGAAAATACCAACAGCATTTTCAAAAGACAAACCCAATAAAGTTCCGTTGAATTTACTGCTCCAAAAGTTAATAAATTCAGGGATACCTGCATGTGGGAGAAGGGCAAGGAACTAAGGGTAAGAACATATTTCAGGGTTGCCTGCACAAACAGTATAAAGATATAGAGCTTAGATAAAGAGATCACATCACAGGAGTCCAGTGTTTCTGTGTGAAGCAGTACCAGACTTACCCATATATCCATAAATATATACATACATACATACAATATATACAGACATATTTTTCATGAACTAGTAGAAAGTGCAGTGCTGGATGATGAATAGGGAAAATATGAGAAAGCTCCTTCTTCTGTTCAGTTTCTCCATATAATCATGCTAGCAGCTGCTCTTAAATGAATTTGGACTAGGCTGTTGCACACCCAGACAAAAACTGTGCATGATTGTCCCCTCATGTCTTTTCTGCACAGGGAGACATGTTGGTGGCAATGATGCAGACACAACTGTGTTAGTTTTGTCTGAAAGCAATACTGCATAGTGTGACATCTGGTGCTTACAAAGCAACTTCAAAGTATACTTTCCCAGTCATTAATCACCTTTGTGATTGACCTGGGAATAAATGTTTATTAACTGGAGGCAGCACAGCCATAGAAATCACTGTTCTGAGGAAGAGTATATAAGCAGTTTATTATTAGACCATGTAATCACTCAGTCGACCTTTATTAGAAAATCACTTACAAAATTCTGTGCCCAAGTAAACCACCACTACAACAATAATAAGGAGGAATAAAAAGAAGGAGTAGGAACGAGAGAATAATGCCAAATAAATTTGTTGTTCAGCAAATTGGCATTGCTCTCTTCTTCACAATCATTTGACCTTTGTGACATTTTCTCAGTTATCGGCAGATTCACAGATTCAGAGTGTTAATGGGAAATACAGGGACTATATAACAATAGTATTTTATTTTGTGAAATAAGTCAAACATAGGACATATTGATGTTGGAAAGTTTGCACAGGGAATGTAAGATCTTCACAAATATTTTGTCGCCTGAAACCAGTCAAGCTACAGGCAAAGAAGGAAAGTGTGCTTACAATTAAAAATGAAGAGAAGGAACTGTAGCAATATCATGAACCAGGTTTTTGGGACAAGCCCCCATGCTTTGATACTGAGCAGCAATAGAATTTCTCTGCTAGGCCAAAGTGCAGCTCTTACAGCAGGAAATATTATGTTAGGTCCCTCAACAAGCATGCAACTTACTCCATACATGTCATAAAATCAGTTACATAAATCAAAATTATATATGGAAAAATGTGTTGCCTGTAGCAGCAATTTAACCTTTTATTTCTATTCATAAATTGTGGTGAAAAGCAGCTACTTTAGAGAACGCTTCTTAAAATGATACCATGTTTCCCCAAAAGTAAGACAGGGACAGGGTCTTATTTTCCTTTGACATACTCCCCCCCCCAAAAAAATAAGCTCGTGGCCTTATTTTGGGAGAGGTCTTATTATTTTTGAAGTGTAGGTGGCGGTGAGGGTGGTCTCCACATGGATGCTGCTGTGTTGCAATATTTTCAGGGAGGCTTATTTTAGGTGGATGGCTTAAAAGCCCAATTGGGCTTATTATCTAGAAAGAGCTTATTTTCAGGAAAACGGAGTAGCAATAACAGTAGCAGTTAGATTATATACTACTTCATAGTGCTTTGCAGCCTTCTCTAAGAGTTTACAGAATCAACAAATTGCCCCAAATAATCTGGGTTTCCATCTTACTGATCTCAGAAGGTTGGAAGGCTGAATCAAAATTGAGCCGGTCAGGATCAAGCTCCTGGCTGTGGGCAGAGTTAACCTGCAATACTGCATTCTAACCACCATGCTACCAGGGCTCTTTCATAACAATTAAAATAGACTAGATTCTTTCAACCTTATACCCAAGGGTGTGTTCAGCTGCAATTCCAAGCTCGGTTAGCAAGTAGAAAATGGAGAATTGCAAAGTCCAATGCTTCTGGAATGCATAATAGTGGGAAAGCTACAGCAGGTAATACTGGATGATTACCTAATAAAGTAAAGTTTTATATTTCTGTATGACTGCCACAAAGCATTGATGGAACTGTCTTTTGCTTTGAATGTTAAATATGCCTAGGATGAATCGCAGGAGAAAGATCCAAATATTCTAGATTAATCATCAAGCATATTTTCCTGTATAAAACAATATGGCACAGTATAAAAGTTGATAAGGCTAGCCTTTCAGCCAAACAAAACTTTTGTCCTGGAGAAAGGGAGCTCTTTTTTAGACATATTAGAGCCAAGTCACAATCAGGAACCAACACTTGCCCTGTGCACTTCACTTTCTGGCCAAAGAAATGACATCAATGCAAAAGTATGAAGCCCACAACTTGCTATCATTAATTTACTCTAAATAGAATTATTTAAAGAAGAAGTGAAGTGACTTTTTGGGTGACACATCCCTATGCTATGAGCTTTCTGTTTTCACACCCCAGTTACTCAAAAATTACTTTCTTTGCAACTGACTAAGAATTGTTTTTGCTTCTAAGAACAACCTTGGGTTAGTTCCCACTACAAGCAATGGTGCAATTTAGCTGGTTCTATCCAGTTTGGGTGAACCAGTAGTGATGGTGGCAGGAGGTTTCACCTTTGTGAACTGGTAGTGAAGGTAAGTTGATTTCACATCTGCCTACAACTTACCCTCCTCCCCATCATCTTCATTGCATCCCCAGACAATTGCCAAGTGATATAAAATCTGACTACAATTTGTTTTCTGCTAGATGCTTATCCTTCAGCTTGTTTTGTGTAACTTGAAGACATCTCATTAACCATTTTTGAAGGATGTATCTTCATGATATGGCTATTGGCTCATCTCCAACCCAATATAAAGGCAACCTGCACTCATTCTTGGCTATTTGTGTTTGCCTTCTTCTCCAGCACCATTGACATACAAATAATCTAGGTTGCTTTATTCATGATCATAGCAATGATGCAGTCATAGTCTAGCATTTGCTGAACTCCTGTAAACTGGATGAGGTTGCTGCTAGTCATTTGGCATTGTTCTCCATTGCCATTTTGGCTTGAGTTTAACCAGACATGTACTTTCTGTGGAGGCATCTGCCTGTACAATACCTTGACATGCTTGACAATGCTCCATTGAGGAACTAAATGAGCAATTTATATGCAGTGGTATATTGGTCTTCTGAGATATATTGCTAGATCTTTTATACAATATATATTCACTGAGCTTTCAAAGGACTAGTAGATCTGTCTGTAAAACAAATAAAGAAAATGAAAAGACTGCCAGTCAATTTAAATTGAGAAAGAGATGCATTGCTGGTTCTATCCCAAAGCAGTGCAGTACAGTTTTCTTTTCTCCTGATTCCATCAATAAGGGCTACCTTGCCATG
This sequence comes from Thamnophis elegans, assembly GCF_009769535.1. Lineage (NCBI taxonomy): Eukaryota > Metazoa > Chordata > Lepidosauria > Squamata > Natricidae > Thamnophis > Thamnophis elegans. The sequence continues at coordinate 86,255,670 of NC_045543.1, forward strand.
CACTTGTGTTGCATTGCTGTTGTTCCTTTGGTAGGAAGTCAGGGTCATTTGCAAACTCTAATATTGTTTTGCATGCTCCGTGGGATATTTCTGGGTGCTGCTGACTGTAACCTTTCTGCCGCCAGCACTGCTTTCCTTAATTGTTGCAGCCCTTGTATGTTTGGGATAACAGGGTGAAAGAATGAGTTCTGCCAGTTTTCCCTGCTAGACCAAGTCACATAAAAAGAAAACAATCAGTAAATCTCTGTTCATAAATAGCCAGCTGACAAGTTGGAGATGAAAGCAATTTGGGAAGTAAAGAGAGAGAACTCTTTCCAAGTGCCATGCGATCTCTTTGTACTTCAAATTGTACATCCTATTGACTGGTTAGCCAGACTATTTTTGGACAATGAAGCCTGGTAGATCTGTGTTCAGAATGAGCCAGAGAAACAAATTACTTTCAGGCAGAATCTCCACACTGGCACCAGCCATTTGGGTCGCTTTGAAGGTGTCTAAATTCTGTGTCCGAGCCACACTCCCTCATGTTTATCACACCATGCATTAAAGAGAGCAGTTGCTGGTAGTTTTTCTTTCTTTAAGATTTCTTTCTGAGCACTTCATCCGTTTATCCTTTCAAGTTAAGATTATCAGGATTCGGTCTGACTTTTAACGCAGGATGTCAGAACTGAAAGGCAGAACATATTTCTAGTTGTAAAGCTGTTCATTCATCTAGCACAATTTGGGATCCTATTCCTTATAAATTATCCCTAGCACATTTTGATGAGTGTCTTGCCAATGATCCTGGGTAGGAAGGAAAACAAAATTAAGAAATCTGTTAATCCTAATCACTGTCCTTCAATGTTCTCTCAGTAGAGTAGTAAGAATAGGACCATTCATTATTGAAGCAGATTAGACCTTGTCCCTTGGGGCAGCTAATTAATTCTCCCTTTAGTTGGTAAACTGGAGAATTTACAAAGAGGATTAATTCAGACATAGTTAATTCAACCTCAACAGTCCCTGGACTAATAAATATATTTTCATTCCCATGGCACAGATCCGTGCAACATGGTAGAACCTTTTCAGCTAGATTAAAAAAAAACACCTTGCAATAAAGTGTTGATATAATGGATCTCAGTTTAGCACAGTCTAGACCAGCGATGGCAAACCTTTTTTGGCTTGCATGCCATAAGGGGGGGAGTGCAGGGGGGTTCATGCATGGGCCTGACACATCCATAATGCAACGTGGTACCCCTTCAGTGCACATGCGCGCATGACAGGCGCGACCCTCAATTTTTTGCATGCATTTTTCAACCTCCCCAGGTTCCAGAGGCTTTATAGGAGCCTGGGAAGGCAAAAACAGGCTCCCCCTCTACCCTGGAGGCCTTCCGGGGGCCTCAGGGATCTTTAGGAGGCTCCTTGAAGCCTCCGGAGGACTGAAAATGACCTTGTGACCAAACCGGAAGTTACTTCTGGTTTGCTCATAGGGTCAGTATGAGCCCTCCAGAGGCTTCAGGGATCTTCAGGAGATTCCCTGAAGTGACTTCCAGTTTGCTCGTAGTGCTGTTTTTAGTCCTCTGGAGGCTTCAGGGAAACCTCCTGAAGGTCCTTAAAGCCTCCAGAGGGCTTAAACCAACCCTACAAGCAAACCGGAAGTCCGTTCCCCAACTTCCAGTTTCCCCATAGGGCTAATTTTTTGCACTCCAGAGGCTTCAGGGAAGCTCCTGAAGCCTCCGGAGGGCCTCCGGGGGGAGGCTCTTTTCACCCTCCCCAGGCTCCTATAAAGCCTCTGGATCCTGGGGAGGGCAAAAAATGGCTTTAAAAAAGGCTGAACTCAGCTGGCCAGTGCACGCATGCACGCTGTCCAGCTGACAGAGCAATGTTTCGCGTGCCCTGACAAATGGCTCCGCGTGCCACCTGTGGCACACGTGCCATAGGTTCACCGTCCTGGGTCTAGACAAAATGTGTTCACATACAGATATACATTTAATATGTGAAATAGACATACAGAATTTGTAGTATTTTACACTAGAATTGTGATACTAATTAAATTTATACATTCTGCAAATTATTCCATCAGTTTGCCATCCTAGTTTATATATCAAAGCAGAAAAATAAATTAGTAAAAAGCAGATCAAGTTATGTTTAACGTAATACTGAAAATATGGAGTGAATCCAAAGTCTGAATTCATTTTAATGAATTACCATACCAATCTAATGTAAATCCTGAGATTCCCATATTTGCAAATCAGTGAAACTATTCTTATTTTTTCCTCTATATTAATAATCACATTTTAAATAGTTTTCACCATTTTTACAATCATTCAGAAATGAACAGCTTCCTAAATATTTGCTTTAGAGCAGGAGTGTCAAACTGAAGGCCTGGGGGCCATATCCGGCTTGTGCGGTTCTTAGATCTGGTCCATGGGTCTGTCCTCGAAATAGTGAAGGACTGGCCTGAAGTGCCTCTGCCAGTGAAACATAGCTTGGGAGGGCTGCATGCCAGCCTTCTTTGCTACATTTTCCCTGGGAGAAGGCTACAGGATCCCTCAGCTGCACCCGGGCCATCCCAGGTGCCCCTGACATGAGTGACATCAAGTTGGCCACACACACCCAGCCTGGTCATGCCCACCCCACCATGCCCATCCAGCCCCCTGAGGTCAAACACAACTCTGATGCATTCCTCAATGAAATGACACTCCTGCTTTAGATTATTATTTGTTTAGAATATACAAACATACATCAAGGGAATATTATTCAGTATTCCAGGAGTGCATTTTGAACGATAAAAAAAAATGAAGTCAGAGTTAAATGACACAATTACAGACAGAAAGCTCTCATAATATCTGGGCTAATGATAAGGTAGGTTGAAGAGAGAATGAAAATATGTATAGTAAAAGGAAGAAATTTGGGAGATATTTCTTTAAGATTTCTTTCTGAGCACTTCATCCTTTTATCCTTTCAAGTTAAGATCATCAGGACTTGGTCTGACTTTTAATGCTTGACTTTGGAACTGAAAAGCAGAACATATTTGTAGTTGCCAATTTGTTCTTCTCAATACAAGGAATTCATCTAGCCCAATTTGGAATCCTATTCCATCGAAATAATCCTTAGCATAGTGTCTTTAAAGATCACATGTTTTCTCTCTTTGTACAAATAGAAACTGAGACCAAAATATTATCAATTTATATGTCATAAATCGTGTAAGTAAACTCTTCACTTGACAGGATTAGTGTATGTGGTGCTGCAAAAATCAGCAATGTAAACAAATGTTTGTCACTTCTGTGAAAATCCCTCTAAGGGTTGAGAGGGATTGAATTTTATGACTGTCTGGTCTAGCCCGACAGAGGTATTGTTGCACATTAATAACCACTAATAACATAAGAACCTATTTCATCTGATAAATCTGATAGAGTAAATTCATGTTTGTAGAGAGGTATACCAAATATAATGACTAGCCTTTATGTTGTCATTTAACTTACCTGAACTTGCTTTATTTCACATGTAGTATTTTTTAAAAAAAATATTAGTAATTCATCTTTAGTTGAGCAGCATCCTAGAGGTGAAGATACTTTCCTTCCACTCAGAAGGTTAGGAATTCAGTCCTAGGCAGTGGTAGATGTTTCTCTATCAGGGTGCAAAGAGAAAATATTTGCTGTGAACTCCACATAGACATCAGGAAGGGCATCTGGCCAGTAATGCTCAGCTCCATTCAGTCGCCTCAACTCTACCTCAGATAAAGGGATTACTGGGTCCTAAGAAGAAAAGTAATTCATCTTTAGCTGACAAATATTTCTCTTGTTCAGAGAAAGATGATTGGCAGTTCTATATCTGTATCAAATGAATTTGATTCATTTCTGGCCCACCCAAAAAGTTTAAGGTTTCTGAGACGTCAGGAGAAATTAAAAACTCTTCCCCATTTCCTTGCGTTATTATTTCTTATCTCTGTTTTTCTTATTATTCTGATGTGACTTGAGCTAGATACCAGGAAAAATAATACAATACTTGAGTTTATTTCATTATATTTTAGATTAACTTTAATGGCAAAATTGTCCCAACATGGCATATGTATTATAAAATAAATGATTAAGTAAAAAATAAAATATTAAGTGAACCAAATTTAAAACCAAACAACATGATAAAAAGTTAAATCCTATTTGTCCTTAATCCTATTTCCAGGTACCTGGCCAAGCAGGTAGAAACAGAGGTGGGTTGCTACTGGTTCCCATCGGTTTGGGCAAACCGGTAGTGGAAATTGTAATGTGGTTGTCAAACCGGTAGGGACAGTATGCTCGCAACCAATCAGGATACTATTCCTGTGCCCCAGGAAGTTCAAAGCCCAGAAGAGGGCATAAAACTCAGGCTCTCTCAGCATCTTGCCCCCTTTTTCTTCTTCACCCAACATATTGAAGCATGTGATCCCCCTTTTCACCCAGGAGCTCCAAGGCATGTGATCCTGTCCATCATTTAACCATCTTTCCAAGCAGCCTCCATGTTTCCAGTATCTTCTTCCCCACTTGGAACAGAACCTATTCAGAACCCATGTTTCTTCCAACAATAAATAGATGATAGATAGATAGATAGATAGATAGATAGATAGATAGATAGATAGATTAGATTAGATTAGATTAGATTAGATTAGATTAGATTAGATTAGATTAGATTAGATTAGATTAGATAGATAGGAATGGATGCAATCCAGAGGGAAAAAACAGCAGCAATAACAACAATAATTTTATTACTATTGAGATACCTAAGAATAAATTAGAATGGTGACTACTGAGCAACTGCTGAGAAAAAAAAATATTGTTTGTTTTAAATATATTAAGCAGGTCTATTCATATTATGCCTAATATCTAAGTTTTTAGACATTAGGTATAACTGAGAAAAAACAAGAAATGGAAGAAGAAATGGGAAAGGAAAGTTTTTTCAAAACTTGCACAATGCTGTGGTACAAAGTAACACAACTTTTGAGATAAGGCTTATATCAGCCAGAAGTGGAGTTGGCAATTTAACTAAATATTTCTGTGTTGGTGATTTCTAGAGACATTTGAAGGAGCCCAGGATCTATTCTAGAATTTACAGTTCAATGCATATTGTTGATGGTAGATAGGCCAAGCAGAATTCCCTTCAAGGCAAGATTGCACATAATAAAGAATAGTGAAGATTCCAATATTGATGTCAGCTCTTCAAGATAGGATAGGTCAAGATATGGACTTCCCAAGAAACACTGAAACTTTACATGCATTTCATTGATATACAGTAGAATGTAATGAAAGATTCTTGAAAGCCTGACAGTATTTTTTTCTTTCCTTCCCTCTTATACCAAAGAGAGTCAAGGCAGAGCAACTTTAAGAATCTTTGTCATCCTATCTTCTCTTCCTGGGATTAGTGGGATGAATTCATACTGTACAAATGTTCCTTACAGTCTTTCTCCATGGTCAGTTCTGTGTTTCTCTTCAGCTTGAAAAGTATATCACAGAATTTTGATAAAAAGGATATGAGAGGTGTTAATAGGCAAAGTTTCAGAAGTTTAGTGAGACTTTATGACAAGCAATGGATATGCAGAAAGGACTCCTGTACTTAAGGAGATCATTAAAATGCAGAGTAATGTGAAAATGCAAATTGAATGTATGTTTGTTGATTTAGAGTAGGCTTTAATTACATATTAGCTTATCGAATGATGGAGTTGAAGGTTGTCTACTGAATGTGCCAATGGTACATGGTAGAAGAAAGCATGCATGAGCACAGAGGGAAGTCTTAGAAAATTGTTCAACATTATGCAGAGAATAAGACAAGGATGTGTTACCTTCTCCTTTTAATGTATTTAAAGCCGAGAGCCGAGGTGGCTCAGTGGTTAAATGCAGCACTGCAGGCTACTTCAGCTGACTGCAGTTCTGCAGTTCGGCTGTTCAAATCTCACTGGCTCAGGGTTGACTCAGCCTTCCATCCTTCCGAGGTGGGTAAAATGAGGACCCGGATTGTTGTTGGGGGCAATATGCTGACTCTGTAAACCGCTTAGAGAGGGCTGAAAGAAGAGGCTGAATTCAGTAGAAATAGCATGCCTAACATTAAAACAAGAATGAATGGGTCTTGAAGCAATGTCAATTGAATACAAATGTGGGTATAAAAACGGTATTCTGAAGCATTTCTGATCACATCAAGAAAATGAATGAGTTTGAATAGCAGAATAAATGGAAGAAAGAAGACTGAATGAATCAAAAAGAAAGAAACCTGTGGTCAGTTTATTCTGAAGAAATACTAAAAAAACAAAGAGGTGAGAAATTTAAATGATAAAAGGCAATGTACAAGTTAGTGTCTTGTGGACAATAACAAGTGATACAAGCAAGGGTAATTCATATGGATAAAAAAGTATAAAAGGATATAATGAATGGTGTTGATCAACACATTTAATTGTGTTTTAATATTATGCTAATTAAATTATATGGTTGATTAGTTCATTCACCATTTGTGTGCTTTCCCAATGCTCCTTAACCTGAATTGTATAAAGAGTACAGAAGGAAGGAAACAAATAAATAAATTGACTTTCTTAAAAGTCACAGTGAGACCTGAAAACTCTCTGCTAGCAAGATCGTCTCTATGTTGCCCTTATAATTGCTCACTTAATTCTATCACCAATTAGTTTCAATGTGTATGCAGTATTTTTTTTAAAAGATTACTGTAAGTATGAAAAATCCTGTAAGTATTTAGCTGTTAAAAGGTGCAAACAAATGGAAATAAGTTTAATAAAAAGCATAATCATTGGTAATGCTAATATCTCTATTGTGCAAATGTTAATATTTAAGCTAGAGTACATTTAAATTTCTTCATACAAACTGCTTGAGGTTTAATCATAAATGAGGAATACAGAATGGCAAAGGATAAAATTGAATAGAGATATATTATCTATGTCTTCTAATTTGCTACTATATAGCTGAAGTTATTTGTCATTAACTTTATCTTTATTCTTGTTCTAGTTTATCAAATTGGGGCTGTCAAAATTAAGAGAATCTGTAGATTGTAATAATACAACATAGAATCTTCTAATTGTGGGGTCCTTGGTGTCTCTAAGCTAGTTGACTTTCTTGCAGACATTTCTGTACCAAACTAGGTAACAATATCATGCAGTGCACCAGTGACGTGCAGTCAGGTGAGGCAGGGGAGGGACAGCCTCACCCCTGTAATCATGAAAAGAAAAAAAAATGTAAAAGGAAAAAGGAGACAGTTGAGGTCAGGCTGAGCTAGTTGCTGCCTCACTGTGGATGACTCTGCTTAACTGTTTAAAAAAGCCTCTAAAAAAGCACCTCTACTATGAGGCAGGAGAACTGGGTGCCTCATCTAATCTTTTTAGGCGTGTTATGATCAGTCGAGCAGAGTTAAGCAAGGGTTAAAAGCCTAACAATTCCTGACATAGGTGAGGCATGCAGTTCTCCTGCCTCATAGTAGAGGGTGCTTGTTTGGGTGGGGCTTCTTCAGAGGATCCGAGGCAAGAGCAAAGTTTAACTCCTCTTTGAAGCAGCTGGAAAAGGTACATGTGGGTCAGAGGGAGGGGGAGATATTCAAACTTCATCCTCCTGGTGTGGGGCTTTGGGCAAAGGATGGAGGGAAGGACCCTGGCTCATTTGTGCTCTCCCTCCCCAAGTGTAGTTTGATTGCAGGCAGAGCCACATTACCTTTTCAAACCTATAATCAGTGAAGCTGGGCTGGATTCTTCTGGGGATGGGGAAAAGTGTGTGTGCTCCAGTATGGCTTTTGACTGGCTTCCTGCTTCCTCCTGTGGTCTCCTCGCTGGTACTCTCCCTCCAATCCAACTGTGTGTGTGTGTGTGTGTGTGTGTGTGTGTGTGTGTGTGTGTATGTGTGTTTGAGGGAGAGAGAGTGAGTGAGAAGGGAAGGGGGTAGGAGAGATAGTCCAATCCAACTTCTGTGTATGTGTGTGTGTTTGAGAGAGGGGGAAGGGAGGGAGGGATGGGAGAAGGAGGGGAAGGGAGAAGAAAAAGAAAAAGAAAGAAAGAAACTTCTTTCGCAAAGGAGAAAAACAAATGCTGTAATTTTAAATCGGAACTGAGCATGCCTGGCTGTGGAATTCTGAGAAATGAAGTCCACAAGTCTAAAAAAAATTGAAACCCACCACTGTGTCAATGCTTCACCAGCCATAAACCTCACCGCAAGTCACTGCAGTGCACTGATGATGATACCTAGTTTGGTTAATGAAACGTCTGCAAGGCAACTACCAAGTTCTGAGAGCACCAAGGACCCCATAGTTCAACTCTGAGCTACAAGTACAGGTGATATCACCTTTTGTGACCTGACAAGCAAAGTCAATGAAGAAACCAAATTCATATAACCATATTACTAACTTAACAACTGCAGTGATTCACTTAACAACCATGGCAAGACAAGTGGAAAAATGAGACAAAATTTAGTTAACAACTCACTTAGCAAGAGCTGTGTGGGGCTCAATTGTGGTCGTAAGTCAATTATTACTTGTATTCTCTTCTATCAGTAATCTTCTAACTCTTTGCTACTTTCTTTTGGTTATTTGAAATTGACAGCCTGCACCTGGCAGCCTTAGCATAGAGCTTACTGCAGTAGATAATACCAGAGTACTTGAGAAATTTCCTGCTTTATAGTCAAATATGTCTTCTCTTGGTTCATGTAAAAAAAGGACATGACTGACATCTCAGTGGCATGTAAATTAAAGCATTACACATAATTTGACAAATAAAATTAACACTTTGATATAATCAACCTGCAAAAGAACAACTTAGTCAAGTCAAAACACCAAGAATCAGTTAACGTTGTCTGTTTTTTTTTTAGTTTGAGCTATTAAAGGTTTATGCTTTAAAAAAAATTAATATACAATCCAACTGTTTCTGTACTGTCATTTTTTTCTGCCTCCATATTATTCTGTTTTTTTAAACCATTCATTTTTGGTGAAAATTGCCCATATGCATCAATTATATTACACAACAGTTCTTTAATTAACTGTGTCATTCTCTCCAATGTGGTGAAAGCCATAAAAATTGAAATTAACAATCAGTGTAGAAACGGTTACTTTGGGGCTGAAGTCTTATGTTGGCAAATAGCTTTATCTGCATAGCTGCAGAGCATGTTAGCTATGGGAAAAATCATTTTTGCAATATGATTGATATGTGGCTCATTAAAAGGAGATAGATTTATTTGTTTAGCCTTCATTAACTCTTACCAGCTGTATTGTCTAATATCTTCCAGCCACACATATACTGAGAGCTTTGTCCCTTTTAAATCCATGATTGATATTTCATGAACATGTTAGCATGGTTGAATCAACAGCTGTTAGGCAACAAGATGAGATAACTACTTATTTTACATACCAAGCAGTTGTCAAGCAATATTAATATCCCTTAGTCAGTAAAAAAGAGTAAAACATCTTTAACAAGGATCTTGATACACAGATAGTAAGAGTAATGGAGTCAATCTTGTATTGACTTAACCAATTTTGTTCTATTTCTCATGTCTTGTCCCTTCGGATGGGCTTTTATTGGAAAGTAAGTTAAAAATGCAACCTCTTTAATAGTTTCAACAATCTAACTGCCAATATAAATGTCGGTATTATTTTCTAAAACTTTTACACTCCATAAGTAATTGACTGAATATTATACCTGCAGAATATTACTGGAAATGTAGGTAGTGACAGTATTCATTGTGATACATCTAAGCAGCTTAAAATCATCAAGACATTTATTCTGAGAAGAGAAAAAAAGTAGACTTCCTGAAATATATTACAAAAAGTAAGTTTCTAAAACATCTTACTGCCTGATGCTTTTAAACACTGAATATTATAGATAATAATAAAATTGTAACTGGGTCTCAAGTTTTATCTGCATTATATTTCTTCAATCAAATCTGCTGCAAGGTCAACATTTAAATGGCTTTTAAAACCATCTATTTCTGTTTTTTGGACCCACATATCACATGTGTAACAAAAAATATTTAATGCAAATTGGCATTAATATCATTCTTGATCGCTTAATCTAAAATATTTCCCCACGGAGTCATTTAAAAAAAAACCTGCATAGACTAAGTAGTAATGGATTTTTATTTCTGCAGGGCTTGTGGTTGCTTGAGATTTTTTAGATGATTTTTAAAAAAATATCCTTATTTTTGGTAGTTATTTTAAGTAGAACAATGGCAGTGTGAAAGAGCTGAAATAATATACCAAATATGACCTTTAGTAAAGTCATAGGAAATAGATGAAATATTAAGCATTGCTCATAATCTACATACAGCATGATAATTTTATGAAGTGAAGATTTTATTGTCAGGCTCACAATATGACATTGATTTGATAGCAGAGGCATTTGAGAGATTAAAACGATTGTGATGGTACAGTAGTTATAACTACACAGTCAAAACCCTCAATGCTCTTTATCTCTGCTTGAATACAATGTATAAACCAATATAGTAATATAAATGTTATTAGAATATAATTCTATTATTTTAAGGGCCATTCCAATATTCTCCTATGATGAATTTATAATAATTAAGAAAATATAAAATCAATCATTATTGTCTTATCACATTAGTATAATTTTCCTTTACAATATTTAACATTTGAATAACAAAATAAAACAGTACTCTGAACTTTTGTAGAGACAAAAATATGAATATACATGGACTTCAACCATATTAAATTGCACAATTATAATCAAGCTACAGAACAGGCACAATTAGTACCATTGGTGTTGTCTCCATAGTGTCTCACAATTCACATTTATCCTAGACAAGCTGATTTGTGGGATAGTGAGATGGGTGGGAAAATGGGCAGTGTCTAAATTTGATAAATAAATTAATGAATAAATCAACAATAACAAAAAATAGAGAAAAGGGAACTGCTACTCCGTGAATGGAGAGTTCTTTACAAAACATTGAATTTTCCTCTCAGGTTTTAGGGGTAAATCCCAATAGAAGGGCCAAGAAGGAGAGGTCATTTTCCTTCAAAATGAAGTTGTTTGGACCTCACGATATTCTTCAATTTTTCCATGTAAACCTGCAAGTATGGAAGCATACAAGGAGCAAAGATTTTCCGTATTGTGACTGAAACTACAGACAGATATTCTATATGGTTCAATGATACATTTATGCAGGGGCAATTGATGAAAATATTTGGTACATTTTGTTGTTCAACATTCTGGAATCTCTTGGAAAGATGATCCTCAGATATACTAAATAGGTAATAAATAAGCAGTTTGGTATAACACTTAATGTACTGGCCAAGAAAGCACTTTCCTTGGCCATGAAAGCCATCTGGGTAACTTTGTGTCAGTCTATCTCTCTCTTTCTCGCAATTTAATTCACCTCACAGGATTGTCGTTGTGTATAAAATAGGAAGAAGGAGTATTATGTATAATTGCCATCTTGAATTACTTATAAAGTAATACAGGTGGGATAAAAAAAAATCTAATAAAATAAAAATAAAATGTAGGTACAAGTTATTACAAACCACACATAAATATTGCATATGTCAATGTCTAAAGCGTTTCCATGACTACCATCAACTGCATGCATACTTTTGGCCAGGGTAAAGTTTCATATTCTTGTAACTGGGATGTGAATGTGCATGTCCAGAACCCTGCCGTAACATCTGGTTGGTGAATATGATTGATGGCTTCAGGCAGAGGGAAGGGAACACAGGGATAAAGGTCAGACGGCATTAAGTGGGATTTAGTTTCAGCTCCACAGAAGTCACAGAAGGTGAAAGAGCCTCTGGGTGAGTTTAAGACCTCCAGAATTGAAGGACCGGAAGGAATTTTAGAAAACATCGCTCCCGAAGGCTTGTTTTAGCCTCCACAGCGCCTAGCAGCTTGAACCATCTAGCTGCGCGAGGGCGGCGACGGCGGCAACGCACGGACGGTCGGCGTCTTTTAACATCTCGGATACCTGGGTGCCCCTGGGTGCCCCCGGTGGTCGCCTGCCCGACTGGGTGAGCCCTGGTCCTGGAAGTTGCCCTAGAGCAGCGGAATGGCGGCAGCGGGAATTGGATGAAAAATGGCTGCCTGAGCTTTTTGCTCTCACGATTGGGACTCCCCCGCTGTTCTTCTTAGATCTAAACAGTGTGGGGCTTGGAGAGGAACCCTGGACTTTCATCTACAGCTTAGAAAAAAGGAGCGGTGAGCTTGGGGATTTGTAATTGGCTATTACCATCTTTATTACTACCACCTTCCATCGCGTTAAAGAGGAGGGAAATTATCGTGGCTTGAGTGAGCGAATTAAGCGGCGATTTAGCCACCACCATCATAGCTCGCCTGAACGCCCGCCCCTCCCCTATCTTGTACTTTGGTGCCTACCTCTCTCACCGTTGTAGCCTCTCCTTTTATCCCCCCGTGTGTCGGACAATTTCTTTCCCTGTCTGCCCCTGCTGCTGCGGAGCCCTGCTTGCCTGTCTACCTGTTTTTATTTAACACGAGCTTTTTACTGCCTGGCCTGCGACCATCGGCATTGGCCTGGAACAACTACCCTTCTCCGCCACTTGCTACCACTGCTACCCTGGAACACCCAATGTGAGCAGCGACCATCTGTTTAACATTTGACACCTTATGGTGTATATATTTATGGTGCATTTGGTCTGGGGAAAGGAGTGATAGAGGATGGCAGCTTCAGGGACAGGGACTTGGCGTTTTAAAAACTGGGCACCAAGCTGGCACCCCCCCTTCCCCCTTTCAACTGGTTCCAGTCATTTGTAGACTTTAGACATCTAGACTCTGGCCTTTCCAGGACTTTAGGAGAGGGGGAGGACAAGATACCCCCCTGCATATCACCCTTATATCTCCTATGGACCGTTATTGATTATTATTCCACGCTTTATCTCGACTTGGAGGGTGTGAGATTGCAAAGCTGGTGCTTGTTAATATCTGGGGCTTGCGCTTTGCCCCCCCTCCATCTACAAGGCCAAGGTGGCGCAGTGGTTAAATGCAGCACTGCAGGCTACTGCTAGATCAGCAGGTCAGCGGTTCAAATCTCACCGGCTCAGGGTTGACTCAGCCTTCCATCCTTCCGAGGTGGGTAAAATGAGGACCCAGATTGTTGGGGGCAATATGCTGACTCTCTGTAAACCGCTTAGAGAGGCCTGAAAGGCCTATGAAGCGGTATATAAGTCTACTGCTATTGCTATTGCTATTGCTACAACCATTTTACATGATACGGACCTTAGACTTTGGCCTTGGATTTCTCTGGAACTGGAGGAAGGGAGGCTGGCTCTTCTGGAACTCATAATTTAAACTCTGTGTTTGCGCAATTTTAATTGGGTATGTTGAGTGTATGGGATTGAATGTGTTAGTATGAAAGACCCACTTTTAGTATTATTACTGCTGTATTCTTTTTTGTGTTTTAATTATACTGTGGGGACTGTTTGTGTGAGTGTCTGAGTATGTCTGATTCGGAGGACCTGGCGGGGCATGCGGGGGTCATTGGGGTGGTTGGGGGAATTATACCCACGGGAGAGAGTCGGAGCATTGCGGTCATAACAGGGAGAGGCAGATACGGCGGGGACTTTAGGGCTGGCCATTACCGGGGAAGGAGGGTTCGCTATATCGCAGAGATCCCTCCTTCCGGCCCTATGAGTCCCACTCCAAGGTCAGATGGCGTGAGCAATCAGGACCCTGGTCTCAGGCTGCTGTCGCTAAATGCCAGGTCTGTTATTCATAAGGCTCCCCTCGTCCGGGACTTGATTGTAGACGAGGGGGCAGACCTGGCATGTATTACTGAGACATGGCTGGGCACGGAGGGAGGAGTCCCCCTCGTAGAGATGTGCCCAGACGGGTTTCAGGTGCTTCACCAGCCGAGAGCCCAGGGAAGGGGTGGCGGTGTGGCTATTGTAGTCCGGGAGTCTTTAGCTCCTCGTAGGATCCCTGCTCCGGAGCTTGCCGGGTGTGAGTCCCTACTAGTGAAGTTGGACCTCAAGGGTCAAGTGGGTTTGCTGCTAACGTACCTGCCTCCCAACTGCGTTGCAGCAGCCCTCCCCTCGCTCCTCGAGTCAGTAGCTGAGCTAGCAATTGAGTTCCCTAGGCTAATGGTTCTGGGGGACTTCAATCTGCCTTCGCTCGGTGAACACTCTGATGGAGCGCAGGAGTTCATGGCTTCCATGACAGCCATGGGCTTGACCCAGGTAATTCGAGGCCCTACCCACTCAGCGGGGCACACACTCGACCTCGTATTCCTCTCGGAGCAGTGGAGTTATGATCTTGGTCTGAGGGGAAATGAGATCATTCCCCTGTCGTGGTCAGACCACTACCTACTGAGGCTAGACTTCCGGAGGCCAAACCCCCACCGTGGGGAGGAGGAACCGACCAGGTGGTTCCGCCCCAGGCGACTGATGGACCCTGTTAGGTTCCAGACGGAGCTTGGGGTTATTCCAGATGCTCTCGCCCACAGTTCGGCGGAGACTCTTGCTGCGGCCTGGCACTCGGCAGCATCAGGGTCTCTGGACCGGATTGCGCCACTACGGCCCCTCCGGGTCAGCGGCTCGCGGAGGCCTCCTTGGTTCACCGAGGAGCTCCGCGAGATAAAGCGCCGGAGGAGATGCCTAGAGCACCTGTGGAGGTCCGATAGGTCCGTGTCGAACCGAGCACTGTTGACAGCTTGCACCAAGGAGTATATTCGGGCATTGAGAACTGCCAAAAGATCACACATTGCCTCCTTGGTAGCGTCCGCCGAGTCCCGCCCAGCCGCCCTGTTTAGGATAACCCGCTCCCTCCTAAATAGGAGGGAGACGGGGAACCCCCTGCAGGGTAAGGCTGAGGAGTATGTTCAGTTCTTGGCGGACAAAGTTGCTCGGTTTCGATCGGAACTGGACTCCACTCTTGCAGATCCAGCCGAGACACAAGGGAATGACTTGGCAGACCATCTCTGGGTTGAGTTCCAGGATGTTGCCTCCGGGGATGTGGACAAGGCTATGCGAGCTGTGAGCGCCTCCACCTGTATACTGGACCCGTGTCCCTCTTGGCTGGTTGCCAACAGCAGAGAGGTGACACGAGGCTGGATCCAGGCGGTTGTTACCGCCTATCTTCGGGAGGGGTACCTCCCCACCGCGCTTAAGGCGGCGGTGGTGAGGCCCCTCCTGAAGAAACCGTCCTTGGATCCAGCAGTTCTTAATAACTACCGTCCAGTCTCCAACCTCCCCTTTGTGGGGAAGGTTGTTGAGAAGGTGGTGGCCTTCCAGCTTCAGCGTACCTTGGAGGAAGCTAACTATCTTGACCCCTTCCAGTCCGGCTTCAGGCCCGGTTACAGCACAGAAACCGCTTTGGTCGCATTGACCGATGATCTCTGGAGAGCCAGAGATGGAGGCCATGCGTCCATCCTGGTTCTCCTTGACCTCTCAGCGGCTTTCGATACCATCGACCATGGTATCCTTCTGCGACGACTGCGGGAGGTGGGGGTGGGCGGCACTGTTCTACAGTGGTTCTCCTCCTACCTCTCGGACAGGTCGCAGTTGGTGTTGGTGGGGAGGGAGAGATCGTCCCCGAGGCCCCTAACCTATGGGGTGCCGCAGGGCTCGGTCTTGTCCCCCCTGCTATTCAACATATACATGAAACCGCTGGGCGAGATCATTCGGAGGCACGGGATTAAGTACCACCAATATGCGGACGATACACAGCTGTATCTGTCCGCCCCGTGCCAACTCAATGAAGCGGTGGACGTGATGAACCGGGGCCTTGAAGCTGTTAAAGACTGGATGAGAGCTAACAAACTGGTGCTCAACCCGGAAAAGACCGAGTGGCTGTTGTGTTTTCCTCCCAAAAATTCGGCTAACGTCCCATCAATCAGGCTGGGGGGGCAAAATTTATACCCCTCAGACAGGGTCCGCAACTTGGGAGTCCTCCTGGACCCACAGCTGAGTTTTGACCATCATTTGTCAGCTGTGACCAGGGGGGCATTTGCCCAGGTTCGCCTGGTGCGCCAGTTGCGTCCCTACCTGAACCGGGAGGCCCTCACAACAGTCACTCGAGCCCTTGTGATCTCTAGGCTGGAATACTGCAATGTGCTCTACATGGGGCTGCCCTTGAAGAGCATCCGGCGACTTCAGCTAGTCCAGAACGCGGCCGCGCGAGTGATCATGGGCGCACCACGGTTCGCCCACATAACACCGATCCTCCGTGAGCTGCGCTGGCTACCTGTTGATCGTCGGGTGCACTTCAAGGTCCTACTTACCACCTATAAAGCGCTCCATGGTAGTGGATCTGGCTATCTGAGAGACCGCCTTCTGCCAATTACCTCCCTGCGTCCCATCAGATCACACAGGGTAGGCCTCCTCTGAATTCCATCCGCCAGTCAGTGCCAACTGGCGACTACGCGGAGGAGAGCCTTCTCAGTTGCAGCTCCGACGCTATGGAACAACCTCCCCGTGGAGATCCGTACCCTCACCACAGTCCAGGCCTTCCGCACAGCCCTCAAGATCTGGCTATCCCGTCAGGCCTGGGGATAGGATTTACTCTCACCCCGCCCGAATGTTGAGTGAATGTTGTGTTTTATGGTTAATTTTTTTTTACTCACGTTTTTCTTTTATGTCTTGTCTTGCACTCCCTTCCCCCATTGTTGTAAGCCGCCCTGAGTCCCCTCAGGGAAAAGGGCGGCCTATAAATGTTCAATAAATCAAATCAAATCAAATCAAATCAAAATCAAATCAAATCAAAAGTCTATACCAAGATATTGATCCTAATAACTGAATGGGGTTTTTTTGAACTTTGTCTCGAGGCTTGTAAATTAGGTCATCTCTTGGGAACTTCACAGAGAGCCAAAACTGACTTTTAAAAATCTATCAAGATTTCCAGACTTCCTGAATCCCAGGCTCTCCAGTCACTCCCCGATATTTGGAGTACTTGGAGGGAAAATCAGGCAACCATGGCAGAAGGTGGATTATCGGAAGAAAGCCTGATTTCAGCTGGAGGGGCTAAGCCAGCCCTCGACATCAGTGCTCCAGACTTTCAACCTGCGATGCCTTTTCCAGTGGCAGAAGCAAGAAAAGACGAGTACTGGTGGAAATTAGCCCCTAAAGCACCTGAAGGTGAGTTTCCTTACCCCAATTCCCAGGGAAGGGTATCAAGCGAACTGGCAAGGGTGGACTGGATGTGGGGCTGGGCACAAGCCAGGCTCCCAAAGCCCAGATGGAATCCCTGGGGAGTACAATAGAGGAACTGCAAAAGGAGTTTGACCAGGCAACCCTTCAGGATGAGGGGCCATCATGCCACCCAAAAGAAAGGGGAACGACATCTGATCCTGTTGAAGGAGGAGATGCGGACTGGTGCACAGCCCCCTCCCCCTCCTCATAGAAGGAGAAAAAGCCCAAAATGGCAAACAGTGCCTCTCCCACGCAGCAGGCAGGCTGCCAAGAACAGACAAACCCCTCCTTCTCTCCAAACTGTGGCGAAGAACATGACCAGCCATATCAGACGCAAGCATACAGAGGCCGACAGGAGGTTGGAGGAGTAGGGCTGAACAATCCACTCCAATTCAGGGGAAAGTTTGATGGGGACTCAGATTAGCTAGCCCTATTCCTTGATTCAGCTGACATCCACCTAGAACGCTATGGGAATCTCTATCCATCCCCCAGAACCATGGTGAATGCCATCGCAGAGAGTCTAGAGGGAGAAGCAAAGGAATAGCTAGCAGCCCTTCACAAGAGGAGAGCCCTCCAACTCCAAGACATAGATGACTTTCTCCAACTTCTAGAGGCCAGGTTTGAGGAGGGGGAGGAGGACCCATATGCGGAAGAAGAACTCAGCAACCTAAAGCAGAGGGGCCACCCATCAAAGAGCACATCCGTGAATTTAGGAGAATCAAGTGGAAGGGCTACCCTTTATCAGAGGCATCTTGGGTGAAAAGTAGCAATAGCCAGGCTGATCGTCTTATAGCAAAATTCCATGCAGAAAATCCAAGCAAGCCTGGGGGAGGTACATATCCCTAAATTATACACCTGTACTCAAATTGCTTTGTTTTACACAGGTCACTTTCAGGAAGTGAGGGGAGCCAGATGTCAACGTGTAAAGCATTTCCATGACTACTATCAACTTGAGAAGAGAGGATAATTCCATGCATACTTTTGGCCAGGGCAAAGTCTCATATTCTTGTAACTGGGATGTGAATGTGCATGTCCAGAACCCTGCCATAACATCTGGATGGTGAATATGATTGATGACTTCAGGCAGAGGGGAGGGAACACAGGGGTAAAGTTCAGATGCCATTAAGTGGGATTTAGTTTCGACTCCACAGAAGTCCATGCCAAGATGTTGATCCTAATAAATGAATGGGTTTTTTTGAACTTTGTCTCGAGGCTCGTAAATTAATTAGGTCATCTCTTGGGAACTTCACAGCATATTTTCAAAGAATTTTAAATCACTCATAAATCTTGATTTGAAACAAGATAGCACTTTTATTTCTTGTTATTTCTGACTGAAATGCATCATTGTCTTGTGAGAGTTAATGTGGTAAGTCACACATTTAAAGTGCCCTGTTCTGTCGTAATTCTGTGAAATTCATTTTCTTTTTTCATTTTCTTGCTGGATTTCAGCAGTCTCTAATGAATGCTTATCTACCTTAACAATTTTAAATAAATATCTGTGGCAGATTAATAAAAGCATCAGCCTTGTCTTGCAACAATCACCATGTACAAAAGAAACATTGCACTCAAGGATGATAACTATACTTACATATTTTGAGGTGAAAATTGTTAAATAATTTCTCTGAACAATAGTAGTTCTACAGATAGTCCATTATAATTACATGTTATTTATAAGTTTTTGTACAGTTACATAATTTTTAAAGTATTTACATAGAATAATATCCTGTAAAGATCACTGCATTACACCTATAAAAATAATTAGTAGTGAACTGTCTTTTCGATAACACAGAGAAGGGTTTCACTATGTGAAAACAGCAGTAGATTTTGCTTTCCATTTTCACCAGAGTTCAAGAGGTAAAAAAATAATTACATTGAAAAAGACTCTTATGGGTTTAGTACTCGTTAGAGAAACTGTTCTGTTTCTTTTTTAAGTGACATTCTAGGACTTCCATTTTACAAATTAAATATTGGATAAAAGATTCCACTTGTGCAACATACTATTCAAGGATATTTTGCTAGTAGATAAGTTTTTCTTTTTTCCCCAATTAAATATTAATAACATTAATATTCTGATTTTTCTTATCTTGCTGAAAACACAAAAGCAACACTTATTTTTTTATTTTTTTATATTAAGGACACATGTTTCTCTGCTAAATATTTCATTTACAGCATTGTCTTCTGGTTATCAGTTAAGCACATAGAAAAGTTTAATACTTCTTCAAACTGTTGGTAAAAGCATCCAATTTCCTTCATTAAAAAATCAACAAGCAATTTAGAGAAGAATTATGAGTTATTGTTTCACTTACCAGATTCTACCAATAGATTCAACAAAGTTTGTTTAGAATATGATAATTAGTTATTTTTAATGCAAATTTGACAATTTATATGAGGAAAAAATCAATGAATGGCATTAATGGCCTTAATCTAATAGCATAACAAAACATAATGATTGGCCAAATATGAAATAAATATGAAATAATTCCAATTCTGAAACTAAATGTACATTGACTTATACAGAAATATTATCCAGCAAACAGGTGAACCATCCTTTTTAAATTAAAAAAGTAGATGGCAATTGTAGTACTTCACAGACACTAAAGAGAACAAGGTGCTGTGCAAGTGATATCCTATTTTGATAATTCAAACATAAACTGTCCAGATAGACTTGGGTAGTGATGCATGAAGTGGTGACCAAGTGTATATACCTACACTTGGTATAGTGTAGTATAAAAAGGGAATTTTATACCTAGGAAACCTACACTATTCCTGAGATATGTAATTACATCTACTAACTGTGGAATGTTGTCAGCATTATATTGTAAAATTTTTAATCCTAGTTTACCTAGGAGGGTTACCCAAAACTGTTTTTAGGGGGAGATTGTACTTTACAAGGGCCCAGATCACAGATGGTATTCAGCAGGTTTTGACCAGTTCTGGAGAACCGGTAGTGGAAATTTTGAGTAGTTTGGAGAACTACTCCTCGGCTACTTCCCACTGGCCACACTCCCATCTGTTCTCTACTTCCTAAATCCCAGCTGATTGGGAGGAAATGGGGATTTTGCAGTAACCTTTCCCTGGAGTGGGGTGGGAATTGTGGTTTTACAGTATCCTTCTCCTGGCATGCCCACCAAGCCACTCCCACCAAGCCATGCCATACCCACCAAGCCATGCCCACAGAACTGGTAGTAAAAAATTTTGAATCCCACCTCTGGCTCAGATGCTTCAGTGTGAAACATTATGAGAAAGAAAAAAGTACAACATGCTTGAAGATAGTTATGGGAGAAAGTATGTGATAGAAAACTTCCAGAGGTGGTTCTATTTTCTCCATTTATTGCATACTCTACCCACTCGCCCACCATGTTCCATTTTACTCAGCCCAGCATCTCTGCCAAGCTTCAGCTCTTGCTAGATATGTAATACAGTTGCATTGCTGATCTGGCGCCATGGAGAGACAAAAGAGTTTCAGGCTTTTTAGTTTATTTGCTAATAGTTTTCAAAAATCAATTTCCCTTTACAACAGCCTGCCATATCTGCCCCTAAGGAATAATGTTTTGCAAACTATCAGACTAATGCATATAAATATATTTGGATAAATGCATGGGCTATGTCTGTGAGGAAGTAGAAATGTGTTTGTCTTTCAATGGACTAAGGAGAAAAGTCTTTTCATGTATTCACAGAGTGCTAGACTTTTTTTAAACGACGTATTCAGTAAATTCAGGAATCAGCAACTTTGATGCAAAAATGCTAAGGGCTAATTCACTGACATTCTTTGTGCTTAACTACTAGCTATCTTATCCACTTTTTTTTGTAATATCTTCAATTGCTTACTCATAGCTCCTTTTACTAAAATTGCTGAAAATCAGTAACACAGTCCCTTCACCCATGGTAAGGCTGGAAAATTTTTAGCTTAGACTTTCCATTTAAAAATCCATTAAATTTCTTAGAAATGCTGTTCAAAAGCTAGGGAGCAGGTGATGATCCCACTTTTCATAATTGTTGTCTCTTAATCCCTAATTTCACAGGCTGAAACATAAACAAATAATAAAGTTATATTCACAACAGGGTTGTTACAATCTGTGTGATTCATTTACCACATTAGGGTAAATGAATTTTTTGCCTCTTCAAAATCTAGAGCATAACTTTGAACTGAATAAGTAATACTTTATTTTTTAACTATGATTCACTGAAAACAGCACATCAATCTAAAGGCATAGTTAGTACAACAGAACAGTCTTTCACTCTTCCTCTCATCATCTTTACAGTGTTGGATATATCATTCCCTTTACACCAAATTGGTTCCTTCATGGTGTGGGAAGCCCCTCCCTCCTAGAAGAATGAAATATTTTGAGGAATATTAAAATAGGCAGAATGTTATATTTCCCTAGATGAGAAATGGAGAAACATTTTAGAGACAGGAAGGAGCTCCAATCTCCCTGCCCCCAAGCAGAAATTGAGGAGGCGCTTTCTAGAAATGCAGATTTGGTAATCCATTCAATACATGATATTTTAAAACTCCCTACAGCAAGGTCTGAACAAAGGCAGAATGATAGAATTAGGCCTCATTCAAGATTCAAAACAGGACAAAGCCATTAAGACACAATAGGAGTTGCACAACATCCTTTCAGAACACAAGCCCTTCATTGCATCATCCCAGAGCAGTCCAAATGTCAACCAAATCTGGAAACTCAGAGAAACACCTAGGGTTTGCATTTCCTTTTTTGCCTATAGAGCCAGTTATGACCCCTACATAACCCCTACATGACCCCATAGGAATCTGAAAACAGCCAAAAAAATACATGTTCTTGCACATGAAAAGGAAGCTCAAAGGTAAAGCCCAAAGGAGGTATAACCCCCCTCCTCTGAACTCTATTTTGTCAGCTGCCCACAACCACAAACCCATGTAGTTCTGCTTCATCAATAAACCATCTTTCCAATCAGCTTCCATGTTTCAGTGTCATTCTTTCAGCTTGGAACTGAACCAGATGGATATTTCTTCCCACCGACACAGAATAGAGGAGGATTACCTGGTATCCGCCTTTCCATTTATTTTGCTACTGCTCTATACTAGAATGGATTAAAGCTAGAACCATCAAATGCCTCTTTCTTTAGGTCTGTATATACTAATTACTTACTGGATTGCTTCCAGAGTCCTGGAATGTTTTGTGCCTATTAATATAGATAGATACAGAAAATACATAAGATTATGTAACTAATGTTACCTTGTTCTTAAGTTTTCAAGGCCCCTGGTAACTAATGCTGCTTGACCAGTCCTTAGTAGCTGTTCTGCTTTACCCATGGCACGTTTTCAAACATCATTCTGCATTTACCCTTGATAAAACCCTATTATGGCTGTTGATTGCCACGGAGATAACACATTAAGTGAAGTTCAGTGGTGGGTTCCGGATCCCGTTGCAACTGGTATAGTGAAACGGGGCCGGGAATCCGCCACATGCACAGCATGCATGTAGCACACACATACGTACTTACTGCCCGCGACGCTCCAACTGCTCAGCAGAGAGTTGCGCAGCCGCAGTATGCTCTGTGTGCATGGGCGGAAGCCCCGATCGGCTCAAATATGGATAAGCAATGCGCACGGGTGGGCCCTCCAGAGCACCATACAGAAACGGTACCTGGTGCTCCGAGCAGGCACCAGTATGGCCCTACCAGGGGTACCAGTCATATTCCACCACTGGTCTAGCTGTAGTCTCTTGTGTAACTTTAGGATATGTCGTAGTTCTCTATACCCATGTGGCCAAAAGGTGAATGTAAATGTTTCTAAGCTCTTTGTATTATGCAAAAGTTCTCATTTGAAATACATATTCCTGAGAATAATTGCCAATATTTTCTGCAGGCTCAATCACATTCTCTCTCATGAAAATCAGTAGTATCTTCACAGGATGGCCAAAACAGGAAGGAAGGTGGATGCAGTGTAGGGGTGGGTTCCTGCCGGTTCTAACCGGTTCACTAGAATAGGTTCCACAAATCTAGCATGCCGTTTAGAACCGGTTCCAGTGGTGGAACACCCCCCCTCGCTCACCCCGGGCTCTGCCCATCCAATCACCGCTGGTCCACTCGCTCCCCCATCCGCACCACGCCTCTAAGAGTCCTATAGAGAGCACTTGGCTCTCTAGTGCTGCCTGCCAAGGAGGTAAGTAAGCTCTTTGCTGGCGCAGTGGCTTTTGGGGCTAATGGGGTTTGGGTTTCCAGCCTGACAGCCCCCACCACTTCTGGATGTCTACCACACTTGCAAGGACTCGAGGAGAGCATGGAAAAGAGCGTGAAGGTTCTTGGTGCTCTGGGAAGCCGCGAAAGCGGCTGGGATAGGTGCGCAGCTTGGTTTAGCCTCCTTGGACATTGCAGCAGCAGCCCCAAGCGCACCAATCTTGGCGTTTTTCTCATCAGGGCGTGCTGCAAAGGGGAGAGAGTGAAGACCTTTTCTGGACTGTTGGTGGTGGAGGTGCGGGCCCGTTGCCCCCTGCTGAGCAAAGCAAGTCCGGGGAAGTCCTTTGCGCCAGCCGGAAAAGGTCTTCACTCACTCCCTCTTGCAGCACACCCCGATGTGAAAAAACGCCAAATTTGGCATCCTTGGGGCTGCTGCTGTGACGTCCAAGGAGCCTAAACCAAGCCGCGCACATCTCCCAGCTGCTTTCGCGGATTACCAGAGCCTTCACGCTCTTCTCCACGCTCTCCTTGGCTCCTCACCACTGCAATAGATGTCCAGTGGTTTTCCAATGTATAACATAGTTTATATTGGTTATGGCAAGCAAGAGAAAAATACATTAAGTGCATTTGGAGAACAGTTTGCCCCTCTTATTTCCATTAGAAGCACTTTGCATAATGATGAGAAATTATGTTATAATGTAACAGCATCCTGTTGTTTCATTTAGATCAATACTTTATGGTGAGGGTGTAAATTTCAGATAAATAGACCTGCTAGGCAAAATACTAATGAAATAAAATTAATATCGAATTTGAGAAGAAAAGTAATGTAGAATAAGGAATGCTTGCATCTTCGTAAGGGTGCATTTGCATGTGTTTATGAGAATTTTCTTTTTCTTGTTAATATGAAAAATAAGGATAGTGTCTGGCTTGCTTTTTTAAGATGACAACTCCACTATGTCTTCTCTTAGCATTCTGCTGAGGTAGTAGAGAACATTGGATATAGTTATAAACTCTATTGAAATACTTCAAGTAGCAGTACATTGTGCATATGCCACTAACTGACACCTTGGTAAAGCACAACTGTTGTCGGGAGCTTTGGCTATCATGCTAAGAGATATTGGAGTTGCAAACTAGCATTGTGAGTCAGATGTTTTCTGTATTAATTTGAGATATTCCAAGTGTTAATTTCAGAGATAGTTTAGTACAGTGGTTAAAGCATCAGGCTAGAAACCAGGATACCATGACTTCTAGTCCCAATTTAAACATGAAGTCAGCTGGATGACTTTGGTCCAGTCATTCTCTCACAACTGTAGGGAGGAGGCAATGGTCAATCATACCTGAAAACTCTTGCCAAGAAAGAAAATGGCAGAGACTTGTTATCAGGAGTCAATATTAATTTAAAGGCATACACACACACTATACACAAAGAGATACTGGTTTAGGCCATAACCCCATCCCCAAAATACTTCCAAGAGGAATATACCTATAGCATTAACTATTGCTTCATATTGCAGACTTGTAAGGAAATACACAAATAGTTCTTCTAAAGCTTGGTAGACCTGACCCCTATGGTAAGACTGCTGTAGAAGCTATAGCAGTGTCTTTGCTACACATATAACTCACACACGTTTAGATAGTTTTATCACTGAACACTATTTTATGTTGGTTGATGACTGAAATAAAGGTACTACTATTATTATCATTACCACTAGTACCTCTTGTGTAAAATGCATAATAAATAAGTTGTAGAAAAACATTACAACTATGCAGTGGTGGGTTTCAAAAAATTTTGGAACCTCTTCTTTAGGTGTGGCCTGCTTTCCGGGTCCACTGGTGGAACCTCTTCTAACCGGTTCGGTAGATTTGACAAACCGGTTCTACTGAATAGGTGTGAACTGGTAGGTTCTCTCTGCAACTATGTGAGAAGAGATGGGAAAACACATGTCTCTACATGAAATTTCATTTGGATTGCAAGATATAGGGTTATAACCATTCATTTAGCAACTGTTCAAAGTTACAACAGCATTGGAAAAAAAGTAACTTAAAACTTATCAAAACTTATTTATGCATATTATTATGTTATGTATACATGGAGAGCGTTACTATAATGAAAAAGAAGAATATCTCATACTGGCTTGGATTTTAAGAATTATTTCTCACAATTGACCAAATCTGTATTCTTCTAAATAGATATTGCTCAGCATATTTATTGATCATTTATCTTTGTATTTCACCCATATATCAAAATATTAATATTTTAAGAAGAGAAATAAGTAGCAAACAATATTTAAGATTATCCATTGCCCTCTGGTTTTCTCTTCCAGCCCTAATGGAAACTCCAGCAACATTTTGTTTCAAGCGTCTAAATCCTTCTTTACCTCTTTCTCAGCTTGTGAAAGGAAATATAGTAAATCTAATGAAGTGAGTAAATAAACTCAACATCCAATCTTCATCTAAAAAAGCAGAGAACAAAGAAAAAATAGAAACTGCTAGAAGTGAATTATTTCCTGGTACATGGTTGTTGCTCAGTAACAAGTAAATTCCTTCTTTAAAGAAAAAAAAACCTTAAACAAGAGGGATTTTGTAGCTGTTGAAATAGGTTTAATTATTGATCAGGCACATTCATAAACGCAGCATAATAATTAAGGAAAATATGTTAGCCCTAAAGTCTCAAAATACTGGAGGTGAGGTTGTAGGGATTCTACTGATTGATGGAATGTCACTTACCACCACACCACATTTCCCTTCTTGTGAAAGTCTGCTGAGGAAATCTCCCCCCCCATCCCCACAAAAAGCCTGGTTGCAGATTTTAGGTGGGGTGAGGAGAACAGAGCCATTGAGTTTTCTGATGCTGCTGCTAAAGTTCATCAGGGTATCTTAATGTTTCTAAACAGGGAAATTGAATTCTAATTCTGAGAACTAAAACTCCATCACACCTGCATTTTTAATGATTCGCGCACAGCTCTTTTCCAAATTCCAGTCAGAAAAAATAATATGTAGAAAAACAGTCAGAGAAATCGGGCCATTTACAGAATGTATGTTGGAGAATATGCCAAGAGAGGCAGGCAACAAACAGAAGGGGAGGGAAGGAGAGAGGGGGGGAAAGGGAGGAGGAGAGGGAGCGAGAGGGAGAGAGGGGGAGGCAGGGAAGGAGAAAGGGAGGGAGGGGGAGGCAGGGAGAGAGAAGTGGAAGAGGAGGGAGGGGTGGGTAGTGAGAGAGAGAAAGGGAGGAAGGGATGGGGGAGAGAGAGGGGGAGGGAGGGATGGGGGGAAGAGAGAGAAGGAGAGAGAGAGAGAAATAATTAATATGAGCAGCTTTATTAGAAAAGGAGCAATCATCAGCCACTTATCCAACAGGGCGAAGGCAGCAGAATATTTGTAAGTAACCAATGCTTAGATCCAGCTAATTAATGTATAAGTATCCATGCAAGGTTATATTATATCATTGGCATATTGCTCTTCTAAAAGATTCATATCATCTTCATTCTGCATAAACATTCTTTATCCTCAGTTTACAACAGTTCATTTAGTGACCATTCAAAGTTACAATGGCACTGAAAAAAGTGATTTATTATAGTTTTTCGCACTTATGACCATTGTGGCATCTCCATAGTCGCATGATCAAAATTCAGCTGCTGGGCAACTGACTCATATTTATGTCCAATGCAGTGTCCCAGGATCATGTGATCACCTTTTGTGATGTTCTGAAAAGCAAAATCAATGGGGAAGCCAGTTTCACTTGTTACTAACTGAACAACGGCAGTAATTCACTTAATAACTGTGGCAAGAAAGGTCATAAAATGAGACAAAACTCACTTAACAAATGTCTCACTTAACCACAGAAATTTTGGACTCAATTGTGGTTATAAGTCGAGGACTATCTGAATTCTGTTAAGTTTTGAACTAAGGTGGTTATGCCAACTCAGATTATTACTGTTTACTTTCTTTAAATCTAGATAACTTCTTACTTTTGTTTGCATATACTCTTGCTTCATATATTTCTCTTTATTAACCAAACTCCTTCCTTATGGTATACATTGCTCCTTATGACCCACTACAGGAACTATAGTGTTTTCCAAAGGACAGAGGTCATGAGGTTCAGCTCTTCTGTGATCTGAAGCGTGATTTCATTTCAAATGATCAAAGCTATCAGACTTGAATCAGTTCTTTCACTTTAAAGAAGTGAACCACTTCATTTTGACTCCTCTAATCAAAGCAGGATGACTCCACTAAAAAAAAAATCCTTAAGTCAAGGCTGTTTCAGCCAGGCTTTGAGGTCGGTAAAGTATGATGGCTCTCCTATAAGGAGATGTTTGATATCATGGGATTTTCAGGAGCTTTACTTTACTTTTAGTTAGTTTTTTATTGTGAAAGTTTTACTAAGATTCTTTTTGTAAGCCGGTTCCTGAATGAGGTGTATGTGCTGCTCAGAGACAATTATTGTTTGGAGCGGTATGTAAACCCACTAAGCAAAATCAATAGTGAATAAAATAATTCACTAAAGTCTCACTAAGGAGAAACGGAAATATTTCCATTCATGTGTGCAGATAGTCCTTTTTTATAATCCAGATCAAGGATCTATAAGGATATTGCTTCAACTCAGCATTTGGCTTCACTTCTTCAAATTAAAGTGCTGTATTGAAACTCAACATAACTATGCCTGAAAGCGCACATGCGCACGCGCGCGCACGCACACACACACATACACAAACCTCATAGCTTCACCATTAAAATATTAATAAGGAATCCCATACAGCAGTCTTCAATGTTGTGATGCCTTCTAGATAGTTTAGGTTACAATATTCATCATCCTTGACCATTGATTATGATGGCTCAGAACAATGAGAGTTGTAGTCCAATACTTCTACAAGGTAACAACTTAGGGAGATACCCCTTTAGGTGATGTTTATTTTAGGAAACTTAAATGCTTCTATTCTTTCACGCATTTCCCCCTAAATGCATAAATATGGTAAGTATATATTGCATTCATTATGAGATCCTGAACCTAGATTTATACATTAAGGACTTAATTTCTCCCAAGCAGACACATTCTAAGATGTGTTAGACTAAAACTCTGAAAATTCTTATCTGGATATATTGTCTGAGATAAAAGAAGTGGGTATGTACCGCATCTGGAAGAAATTATGTTGTGGAGGAAATTATGTATGTAGGTGCAATATATGCTGCCTTGTACATACATTAAAAACTAGAGCTTGAACAAGTATTTTGATATATTAGTAAAAACTGAAATAGATTGATGTTTAGGTGGATGCAAGATTGAATATGCCAATCTGTCAATAGGGGAAGTGAGGAACCTGGCATCTTCTAAATTCCATTGCCCTTCTTGGCCCAGACTGATAAAAGAGCTAAAAAATGTCACTAAAAGTATTATAAAATATATACAATACTAGAATGAAATTAGTGTACTGTTGCAATAGTTTCAGATCAGTTTTCAACTTTTAATTATAACAAATCTGGACCAGGTAAAGCAGGACCTGTTGATCTCTTAGGAAAAAAAGTGCTTTTTAGTTTGTCAGCTTAAATGGCTTTTATTTTTCTTTAGGCTACCTTGAGCTCCTGAAATCTAAATAGTTTATTGAGTTTTTGTGCACTTTAATAATGCATGATATTGTATTATAGTGCATGATTTATTCTCTTTCCTGCTTAATTTTTGTTTATGAATATTAAAACATCCATTTATTTTTTACTATGACCTGAGGGACACCTTCAGTTTACTTTTTCCAATGCATGCCCCAAATGTGACCTTGGAGATAAAATACTCAAATGCTTTGGGAATTGTGTAGTAATTCAAAAAAGCAGGAAAATAACTAGATTTTATGGCACACAATCATTTTAAACACATTGGTTTTGAATAAGGCTTACTTGTTTTTCAGTGTAAAAAGGCTAATACAACTGAGCTGTATGACAAGACATTTAAGTCAATTTATCTGTTTATTCTCAAGAAGCTGGCTTGTTATGAGTTTCAAATGCAATAGAAGATGATTCACCAGGTAAGTAGCCTGCTTCATATAAAATGTATTTCCCAATAAAACAGATATATTCGTAGCATTAGACTCACTAGCATTAGGGAAATCTAAGGACCACATATGATACTTCAACAAAATAACAAATGCCCTTTGTACATTTTATAAAAACAAAATGAATGTCACAGTTTTAAGTTGTGTTAAAAATTAATACTGAAATTACTTTCCACAGAATCAGTACATTACATTAAAGTATGTGGTTTCTAACAAGAAACTTAACAAGATGCTAGCATCCCAGAAACTTTAGTACAAGACTACAGTTTTCATGCAATGTACTGATTCTGTGGAATTTCAGTATCCACAGAATACTGAAATTGGGAAAGAATTTGGGTAAGAAATGTGAAATTCACACAAGCCCAAAACCTGAGAGAAATTTTTTACAAGATGTTCTATAGATGGCATTTAGATCCTAAAAAATTGGCTTCTATGTATTCGAATTTACAATCCAAATGTTGGAGATGTGGTTCTCTTGATGCTACATACTTTCATATATGGTGGACTTGCCAAAAGGTTAAAGCATTTTGGATAAAAATATGGTGGATTATACAAAATATTCTTTAAAAAAGGATAAAATTTACTCTTCAGCTATTCTTGTTAGGTATAATTACTGACTGTACAGTGGTAGAGGTTAACCTGATTTTGCATTTAATAATGGCAGCAAGACTGTTGGTGGTGCAATACTGGAAGAAGGAAGATTTGCCTACAATTCAAGAATGGACACTGAAAGTCACAAATTTAGCTGAGATGCTAAAATATCTGCCCAACTTAAAGACCATTCAAATGAGAGATATAAACGAGACTGGAAAAAATGGATTGATTATATTCAAAATAAATATGGGACTAAGAAATTCCAGATAGCCTATGCTTAAGATTAGGAATGATTTAAATTGTCTAATTTAAATTAGCAAGGAGGAGCTAAGTTCAATGTAAAGATGTTATTAACTTCTTACTTTTATTTTCTATCAATATATCTTAGACTGTGGTTGTTAAATATCTATGTTGTGTATGGGTTCTGGGAAGTCGGGGGGGGTAGTTATGGGGGCTCGGGGAGGAGGGGGGGAAGTATACTAGGCTTGATTTTAAAGCAAGATGATTGCACATGTATATTGTCCTCTCTTATAACATGATATTGTCTAGGTAATAATTTACATGTGATTATATGTTATGGAAATGGTTAATAAAAATTTTTATAATAAAAAAAAATTAATACTGAAATTACTTTCCACAGAATCAGTACATTACATTAAAGTATGTGGTTTCTAACAAGAAACTTAACAAGATGCTAGCATTCCAGAAATTTTAGTACAAGAATACAGTTTTCATGCAATGTACTGATTCTGTGGAATTTCAGTATCTTCTACTAAAGTTTCTGGTGTGTTTGTGTGCGTGCGTGTGTGCGTACGTGCGTGCCTGTTGAACATGCCTTATGCTCCTTCCTCCTCTGATTTTCCCTCAACCCTGTGAGATGAATTGGACTGAGAGAGTGTGACTGCCCAAAGTCATCCAGCTGACTTTCATGACTGAGGTGGGATTATAACTCACAGTCTCTGGTTGTCAGCCTGGTGCTTTAACCATTTCTCTGTCTGTGAGCTCCTGATATGAAATATTTTGATTTTTCAAAAACAAAGAGAAAAGAGCCATCTTTTGTGTACTTTAAAAATTCTAACTTTAAAATTCAAAGTATTTTATTTTGATAAAGTCTTATAACTTGTTAAATCTTATAATCTTATAACTTGTTTAACATTATGATTCTTATAATTTGTGTAATATTATGATTTAAAAATTTTATCACTTACATCTGAGATTAAGCTTGATTTGTCATTGGTTCAAACTAGCCTCAGTTTTCAAATTCCCTACTTAAAGAGATCATCTCACTTTGAAATAAAAGAAATTAAGTAAAAATAAATATTCTCCAGGGAAAAAAGATTTGTTTTCAGTAAAGCAGTAAAGAATAGAATTTTTACTAGTAGTTATGCTTCACAGTCTAGCACCATAGTTAAGCAAGTACGTAACTTGTTTGACTTACACTTTTATTTTATGCAGTGTCTAAATCTAATTTCCAAAGTAGCATACATATATATTAAATTCAATTCAGATTAAGTAGATTTAGTTTAAGCCTCCCCCCATCCCAAATCAATGGATAAATTTATTGCATCTAACTTAAGACTCAATTATTCTACCTTGTGCTTTACTGAAATGCATTTATTAAGACTCTCCATTAATCTTAATGTCTACTTTATTGCAGTCTGATCACAAGTGTCTGCAGAGAGGTGTGACAAAATACGTGCTATATTGCTGCCTTGCAACTTGTATTATATACCTGCATGTGGCATTATGAAAAGTATCAGATCGCAGAGGGTGTGGTTTTTTTTTTTTTTTTTTACGCATCATGCACATTTTGTCAATCTGGCATGGTAAGGAATGGACACCTAGTCCGTACAGGCCAGTTTAAAAAGGAGTTATTAACCTGAGATCCATGGACAGATTTCAAGGGAAAAATATAATGATTTTACATATGAAATACATATAAAATATAGGGATGTGGTGGCTCAGTGGCTAAGACACTGAGTTTGTTGATCAGAAAGGTCAGCAGTTTGGTGGTTTAAATCCCTAGTGCCGCGTAACGGAATTAGTGCCCGTTACTTGTCCCAGCTTCTGCCAACCTAGCAGTTTGAAAGCATGTAAAAATGCCAGTAAAAAAATAGGACCCACCTTTGGTGGGAAGGTAACAGTGTTCCGTGCAGACCACGGAGACATCTTCGGACAGTGCTGGCTCTTCAGCTTTGAAATGGAAGTGAACACTTGCCCCTAGAATATATATATATATTCTTTATCATCAGACTCTCAAAGTGGTACAAAAAGGTGAAAAAGCTCTATTCTAGGAACTGGATACCATTGCAGAGGTATGAATGGTGTGTGCCTGCTTATATATATAAAATCACAATAGAACCTTGAACCATAGGTTGGGTTGTTGAGATGGTGACCAGGCCAAAATCATCAGTATGTTCCACAGTCAACAAGAGGTGTTAATCTATTGTCTGATTCCAATATTATATTCTGAGTAACGTCCACTTAATAGCAGGAGCAGACATGTCAAAATATTCCAGAAGTTCTAGAGCAGTGCTTCTCAACACTAACAACTTTAATATGTGTGGACTTCAATTCCTAAAATTCCCAGCCACCATGCTGGTGGGACAATTTTAGAAATTGGAGTCCACAGATCTTAACGATGCCAAGATTAATTGGCAAAATTAATTAAAAAAATATTCTAGAGCATCTGCCTTCGGCCCAATTAGCATGCCTCATGTTTAGGTGCTGAAAAGTTATAGTTGGATTACATGGATCACCCTAACTGCCTATTCCTTCTAATTTTGTCTCTGAATCACAGAGATAATACCCAGAACAGATACAAAATTAATCTGATCTGATATCTGTTATACCAGTGGTAGTCAACCTGGTCCCTACCACCCACTACTGGGCGTTCCAGCTTTCATGGTGGGCAGTAGGGGTTTGCTATAACTCTGCTTTATAAATTTTATAAAGTAAAGTTACTTCCCTACTTTATAAATCACCATTAATATGGAACCTGTGAGCGGTTAGAAAATGTTACTCCTAACAGAGATACAAAAGTGGGCGGTAGGTATACAAAGGTTGACTACCCCTGTGTTATACAAAGGAAGACATTTTTTCTCTCCATTATTTTCAAAACTTTGAATAGTTTCTTTTGCTGAGAAATGCCTTTGGTTTCACCACCAATTAAAATGCATCAATATTTGATGCTTTAAAAACCAGTGAATTAAATACATATGTGTGTGTGTGTTAGTACATAACTGCCAAAGATGCAGATTGATGAATCTAAGTTGAAGTTACTTTGGATACTTTTGCAGTCAGCTTATGCTATGCTTAACTGAAATAAATGAAAGAAGCTGACATCCTCAGTTCTAAATCTTTTTATCCCACTGTTAAATATGGTAGAATCTTCCATGTGAATATAGCAGTAGCCTAAATTGCTGGAGCTCTTCCTTCTTCATAAATAGATAATGATCCAACAGAAAAAATATATACAATGGTTGAAATGTATTTGAATATTAGTAGCTCGGGTTGGTAGTTAGGCTGTTGCTAAGCTCCGAGCTTCACAATTTAGTTGCAAATGTTTTATCCCCATTTGAGGAGGCATCATCATTGCCCTTTGAATTGTGTTCATCTGTCAGAACACTTGCCTTTAAATACCTTTTTATGTGATACAAATTAGTGTGGATGTTGTTTGTTCAGCTACTTCTGAGTCATGATCTGATTTCTGACTGTTTGATTGGCTGGCTATTGTTACTGAGGTGTGGTCTTTGCTTTTAAGTACTGTCTGTGAAATGTAAATTAGTATTGTTTGTTTGGCTACCTCTGAGTCATTGTCTGATTTTGGACTGTTTGATTGGCTGATTGTTGTTACTGACATGGGGTCCAATTTCTGATAGGTTATGATTTTCGGTGTTGCGTAATGGGCTGCCTGTTGTTCGTTTTAGATGCTCTCTTCAGGATCATGGTAGATGCAGTTCTTTCATTCTCAGCATTGATAGGCTCGATTGATGTCAATGTGTCTATTTATTATTTGTGAAAACCAGGCTTCAAGGAATTCTCTTTCTCTCCTTGGTTTGCCTGGGTTACAACTGTGGTCCCGGTTATATCAAATTTGTGTCCTTCTAAATCTTTGTGGACAGACATGATATATGATAGTTAAAAAAGCATGCATGAACATTGCCAATACTGTGCCCTTCTAATAATTCTTGTCAGAACAGTTCTCCCAATCATCCATAAGCAGAACAAGGAATTTGTCTTAATTAAACCCCTATTATCATTGGGTAGACACAAAGGTGGCCGGTTGCCAATTGATTAAATCTTCATTGGGAATTATCTTGTTACTAAGAATGTTTTCTTTTTAAAATGTTTATCACTTTAGTCAGCTTTACATTTGCAAGTCTACTGAACAATAGAAAAAAATCCCAACCAATTCCAATAGCTCTATTCATATGAATATATAATTTCATGTTGTTTTTGTTTTATATGTGTATGTGTGTGTATGTGTGTGTGTGTGTGTATGTATATATGTATATATGTGTATGTATATACACACACACACATACATACATACATACACACATACACACACACGTGTGTGTGTGTGGTCGGAGCTGCCGTCTTTCTATAAATCTTGATCGGTGTGTGTGGAGTGCTGGCGTTGTTTCAGTAAGTAGATTGATTGGCTGTGTGGCTGTATCATGATTTGTAGATTGGTGCTGATTGGTGCTGGCTGTGTTTCCATTGTTGTTTTGTGTTGTAACGGCCTGGGTGGTGGGTGGGGCTCGTTTGTTTACCAGGGCTGGTTTCCAGATGTCTGGCAGGCCTGTAATATTACAGTAGGTAAATGTTGGCATGCATTTGCATCCTTTGAAGTTTCAGTAGGTTACAGAGTCATGACAGATATAACCCAACCCTTTACTGATGGTCTTGGCCCTTCCATGAGTAGAATGAAGCAGCTGCCTAGGATGGTGGACATACAGGGTTCATACTTTACATCAGGCAGGCCCAATTGAGTTTCAAGAACATCTTCCAACAGTACCTGTGGCTCTGTCTGATCACTGAATGATTCATTTTGTCCCTATCTATAAGCAGAAAGTTAAAATCACAAAGCTTGTGTTCAAAACAGTAAAGAACTGGCCCGAGGAGGTGAAATTCAAGTTACAGGCTTGCTTTGATTGGACAGACTGGAGATTTTTTGAAGCTGCTTCAGTGGACTTGGATGAACCCATTGATACTGTGACATCATATGTTAGGTTTTGTGAGAACTTGCATGTGTGCCTACCAAGCTAGCATATATTGAGTTTGAATTATTGAGTCTGTCAACTGTTCTTTGATAGCTGTCTGGTTCGGCATAGGCAAATAAACAAGCTAGGTACAGACTGCAACAGATAGTTAGAACTGCAGAAAAACAACTGCAACCAGCCTGCCTTTCATTGAAAAAAACTTGTATATTGAGTGGGTTAGAAAGAGGGCTGAGAAAATATCTACAGATATCTCATATCCTGAACGTCAAAGGTTTCAATTCCTCCCTTCAGGCTGCTGCTATACTATACGGCAGGGGTGTCAAACTCATATCATCATGGCAGTGTCATGTGATATATCAGGACTTTTTTCCACTTCGCTAAACTGGGCTTGGGCATGGCCAGCATGTGATGCATCTGGCCCACTGGGCCAGAGGTTTGACGTCCCTGCTATAGGCTATTGCATGCTAAAACATTTAGAAACAGGGACAGTTTTTTCCCCTTGCAAACACCTAATACTCACATTATTGTTTTATGCCAAAGTATATATACTCATGTTGTGTGGCTGTGTTGTTATTGTTGTTGTTGTTGTTGTTGTTGTTATTATTATTATTATTATTATTGCATGGTTAATCTTTGGTGAGATTCACAGCCTTTGGGGCTGGTTGGTAGCTCAACAGCTCGAGTTCTAACCAAGGACCTAGGAACTGTTAAGGTAACGTCGGAGGATATAAGCTGTTCCAAGTAGGGTGGTTTTTTGTAGAATCAGAATGTTCAAATCTGATAAATTTAAAATTTCCAAATATCAAGGTAGCCCTTTAGGTATTGCTTCAAGGGCTCCAATTACAATCGGGACAACAAACAATTACTTTTTCCACAGCCGCTCGACTTCAATTTGCAAGTCCCGATACTTTGTGATTTTTTCTTGCTGTTTATCTTCAATTCGTGCATCTCCAGGTATTGCAATGTCAATGAACCATACTTTTTTCTTTTCAACTATTATAATGTCAGATGTGTTGTGAGCCAAGTGCCTGTCAGTCTGAATTCTGAAGTCCCACAAGATCTTGACTTTATCATTCCCTAAACACTTCTGAATCTGATGTTCCCAGTGTTTTTTGCTGTACTCAAATCCAAACTTTTGGCACAATTTCCAGTGAATGATCTTAGCAACTCGGTCATGGTGTTGTAGTAGTCAGTTTGTGAAATTTTGCTGCACCCACTGATCAAGTGGTCGACTGTCTCGTCTTTCTCATTACAGAGGCGACATTTGCTGTTGGTGATAACATGTTGAATTTTTGCCTTCATGTAGTTTGTGGCTAAGGCTTGTTCTTGAGCTGGCAAAATAAAGCCTCCTGTTTCTTTTTTCAGTGCTGATCTTAATCAGTTCAAAGTTAGCTTTTGGTCAGTTTTGCCTTCAATACTTTTCAAGTATTGGCCATGCATAGCTTTGTTTTTCTAATTTTCAGCTCGCTTCTCAATTACTTCCTTCTTATATTCAGCTTTTGACTTAGTTGTCTTTAAAAGGCCTCCTTTATTTACTTCCTTAATCATTGGTTCTTCACTTTCCTGAATGTAATCATTCAAGCTGTGTTTTTCTTCTCCCACAGTCTGTTTTACTTGTAGAAGTCCTCGACCACCCTCTGCTCTTGGTAGATATAATCGGTCAACATCACTTTTAGTGTGCAAAGCATGATTCATTGTCATAAACTTCCTTGTTTTTCTGACCAAATTGTCCAACTCCATCTGGGTCCAGTCAATTATTCCTGCAGAGTAACAGATTACAGGTATAGCCCAGGTATATATGGCTTTTACGATGTTTCCTCCACTAAATTTGGACTTTAATATCTTGCGAATTTGTCGAATGTACTTGGCTGAATTCCTTGACTTTATTATGCATTAAGTCAGAGGCCTCTAAAATCCCTAAGTACTTGTAGCCTTCTTCTGGTTTTACTGCCTTTATCATTTCTTCATTCTCAAGTTCTATTCCATCATCTTCTATGACCTTGCCTGCTTTGGTTGCCATTGTTGCACATTTGTCAATTCCAAACTGCATACCAATGTCTTGGCTAAATTCTTTTGTGCTTTCAATTTATAAATTCAGTTCAGCTTTTGTTTTACCAAACAGCTTCAAATCATCCATGTACACCAAGTGCGAAATGTTCAGTCCTTTCTTTGCAAGTTCGTATCCATAGTTCATCTTCTTCAAAATTATTGTCAGTGGTAGCATTGAGAGTATAGAAAGTAGGGGTGAAAGGGAATCGCCCTGGAAAATGCCTCATTTAATTTAAACTTCACCCACTACTTCTTCATTAGCTATAAGCTTTGTTTTCCAGAGGTTCATTGGAGTTTCCATGAATTTTTGTTCAATTCCAACCAAATTTTCCATTTAGGCTTCCTCTTCTTGCCTCTTTGGTTCTTTTGTATTTTCAAACCCAATTCTTTGGTGGTTATGAAGGCTGCTGAATACATCAGATGGTTGTTTCAGCTAATGTAGTGGTTTGAATGGTATGTACAGCCTCATTGACCTTTTTTAGTACCTTTCTCAATTCTTTCTGGTTCACTTGGTTCAGCTTTGGCAAACATGTTCTTTCAGCATCTTCCATTTGATGCTTTGTTTTCTCAGTTAATTGAGCAATATCTGTTGGTGTTTGTTCTTCAGTGCTTCCTTGTTCTTTATCTTCACCCATTCAGCATCCTCTTCCTCCTTTTCTTCCTCAGTTTGCTTTTGAGTCTGCAAATCATTCTTGATTTTACTCTTCTTTGTTGGTATACTCAGACCATTAGTTGCTTTCTCTTCGATTCCTATTAATTCTGCTGTAGTGAAAAAAATTGTGGCTTAGAATTACACTCGTTGGTCCATTAGCCTTTGTTCACTGATATTACAGTTAGTGTGGTTCACCTTCCAAATCTAATACATTCATTTTTGAAATCCACGTTTTGCTGGCTCAGACTGATAGTAAGCTTTCATAATAGAGATGTTTTTTTTCTCTAGTCCAGATTTTTCACTTTTTCACTTTTTCTTCCAGTAGTTTGTCAGCTCCATGCCCTGGTTGCATAGCAGAGGGAGCTGAGCCCTGTAGCTCATTTTGTGCCGAATGCCCAGGAGCCATAGCATCCAATGGAACTCTTGTTAATCCATGCGATGGTTCAGCCGGCATAAATTTCATTTTTTTTTTGTATTCACCATATTTTAATGGGTTGTGGAGCAAATTTTGTCTGGCACTTCACCTAAGACCTGTCTGATATGGTTGTACCTGTTCAGCATATTCCTTAGGATCATTAGAGTGTGCAATCCCCTCCACCACGACAAGGTAAAGTTCCTCGGAGGGGTGGTTATTATTATTATTATTGTTGTTGTTGTTGTCTTCTCTACTACCTCCTCTTATTGATACCATATTATGATTATTATTCTGTTGCTTTGCACATACAATTGAAAGCTTCTGCACTAGAGACAAATTCCTTGTGTGTCTAATCATACTTGGCCAAAATAAAGTACTGTATTGTATTTCCAACTCTGCATCTGTTTCTATAAAACTGCCGTAAGAGTTGGGTATTCCATGAAGACTTATCTTTTTCCACTGCTTCCTTTTCAGTCTCTCCTGGAGCAAGATACTGAGTAGACTTCAGACACACCTGTTTGCTCTGGAAGGGTTCCTATGGATCGACTCTATTCAGAGTGTTAGGCTTTTCATCAGGGAAAGAGTAAGAGGTATGCTTCTTTAGGAATCAATAAAATCACTCAAAAGCCTGAAGTAATATTGAGTGAAATGAAAACACAATTATGCACATGAACAGCTTTACTTTAAAGACTAGGATTGTAAGTGCAGTTTGAATAATTATCTAAAAAGAGGATTTTAAAGGTGAGGTGTGGGAGAAGGTTGTTATGTTATGTAATGTGCTGTCTGCACTCTGTTTATCAAACCCTAAAGGGATTAACTCCAAGAGAGCACAATATATTTCCTGAAACAAAAGATAGAGCATAAAATCAAAGCGGATACTTGAGAGACCGCCTCCTGCCAATTACCTCCCTGCGACCCATAAGATCACATAGATTGGGCCTCCTCTGAATACCATCCGCCAGTCAGTGCCGACTGGCAACTACACGGAGGAGGGCCTTTTCAGTAGCAGCTCCGACCCTTTGGAACGATCTCCCCGTGGAGATTCGTACCCTCACCACCATCCAGACCTTCCGCACAGCCCTCAAGATCTGGCTATCCCGTCAGGCCTGGGGATAAGATCACAATCTGTCCCCACCCGAATGAAGAATGAATGTTGTGTACTATTTTACTCTTATGTATTGTTTTATGTTTATTGTTTATACCCCCCCCCCCCATTTTATGTAAGCCGCCCTGAGTCCCCGCGGGGAAAAGGGCGGCCTATAAATATTAATAAAATATCTAAATATCTAAAAATACTGTAATGGCTAGCAAACTGTAGAATTGGGCAGGATATAAGTAATGTGAAAACTAATCAAAGAGAGAGCTTAAACAGATCTAAGCAGAATGCTCCAAACATGGCAAATGAGCTTTAAAATAATAATAAAAAGTTTTCATGCATGGGCATAATGCAAACATCACCTATATATTAAAGGAATATGAGCTGGAAATGACTGATCATAAAAGAAGACCTGGAGTTTTGAACTTTCTTTTTTATGAAATTTCAGGGTTTCAGATTGAAAAGTTGTATAAAAGCATATTTTGATCCTATTTAGATTCACGTATGTTAGACCATTAAAACCTTAGACTATTTTAGTTATATATTGATAGATTATTATGATGTATGATTTTTTTTAAAAAATGAAGAACATAACCAAATACTTCACTTTATTAAGCCATGTTGTATAAATGTAGCATTAAACTGATCTAATCTCACTTTATACTATATTGAAATATTACTTATTGTAACATTTATAACCCGTTTCCAGAAATATTACTTAATAGATTTTTTTTTTAAAAAAAATCAATTTCTAACAAACTACATAAGTGCAATTTTATTAGTCCCAAATCTATCATTTAATAAAATGTATTCTAAACAATGTATTATAAACGAATTCTGAATAATCTTTAGAGTTCAAAGGACTTAAACTTTTTTTCCAACAGCAGAAGAAAGGATCAGGATAACTGACTTTATTATTTGTAATAAAGTTCTGTGAGTACCTGAAACAAGAATGACTCAGCTTGAAAACTCTGGTAAACTATTTGCAATAGATATAGCAAAGATTTCAAAAATAAAAAAATCTTCAAAATGTCAAGACCTAACTTCAAGAACATTGCATTAGAAATAATTCATATTTCTAAATATTTTATATACCAAAGAACTAGATTAGTCTGTATTAGTTTTCATAGAAAAATACAAATGTGAGATGTTATCACTGTAGCCAGAAAACACTTGAAATTGAAGTTGCTTATATTGTGTTTCTTTTTACATTTAGCTAAAACCTATTCCCATCTTATGATAATCTTGAGATCTATTGTACTCTATTGTAGCTTACATTTGTCATAGCAAGAGAGGAGACTTTTTCATTTGTCTTGCATTTAATGCAAAATTGAAAAATTATTTGTCGCCCCTTTTTTATTAATCTCATCACGTTTCTGTTTTTTCTTGTGTTTTGAAGCTCCAGATTTTTGAGATGACATTTCATAACCATTCATAAACTGAAATGAAATATAAAATACATTCATAAATGAAATGAAACTAAACTTGCAAACATAACTTAAATAAGTAATTAAAATTCAATAAATTGCATAAATAACTGTTCACTGAGTTTCAAATGAATAAAGGTTATATCAAACAAGGCTGCAAGGCAGTTTTGGTATACACACAAAGTACAGAGTATGACGTATATAGCCAATATTGTTTTTCTTTTTAAAAAATTAGTTTTTTAACATTTTTTTAAAAAAATTCCCCTTTATGGCCCTCTTTGGGGCTTCATGGGCCCCGGAACAATGTACTGGCTGCACCACTCTCTCCTCAGGCCTGGTGTGCATAACTGCGAGTGTTCCTCAGACTTCTTAAATGATGCCCCCACTCTGTGAGCTGAACTGGTTTCCTGTAGATTTCCAAGTGAAATTCAAACTGATTATTACCTATAAAACTCTTCATGGCATAGGACCAGGTTATTTATTACCTTTTGCCAATGGTACCCACCCATCACTTGCTCTGACAGAGTCCTTTCTCTGAGACGATGTCATCTTTTGGCACTTAAGAGATATGCTGAAATAACCTCTCCTCTTCTAACATAGAACTAGTGTCAGCTGTTTGAAGTAGTCTAGATATTGGATAGTCTAGATCAGAGATGGCAAAACTTTTTTGGCTCACGTGCCATAAGGGGGAAGCACAGGGGGGTCGTGTGCAGGCGTGCTGCGACCCATAATGTAATGTGTGACCCCCAGTGCACATGCACGCATGAGAGGTGCTCCCCGCATTTTTCCATGCTTTTTTGCCCTCCCCAGGCTTCAGGGGCTATAAAGGAGCCTGGGGGGGCAAAAACAGCCTCCCCCGCCACCAAGGAGGCCCTCTGGAGGCTCAAGGACCTTCAGAAGGCTTCCTTTAAGTCTCCGAAGGGTAAAAAACAACCATACAAGCAAAGTGGAAGTCACTTCTGGTTTGTTCGTAGGGTTGGTTTAATCCCTCCAGAGACTTCAGGGACCTTCAGGAGGCTTTCCCGAAGACTAAAGGACTAAAAAGGACCCTGTGAGCAAACCAGAAGTCCGTTCCCGAACTTCCAGTTTGCCCATAGGGCCATTTTTTTGCATTTTGGAGACTTCAGGGAAGCTCCTGAAGCTTCTGGAGGACCTCTTTTCACCCCCCGCCTCCTATAAAGCCTCTGGAGCCTGGGGAGGGCGAAAAATGTCTTTAAAAAAGGTTGAACTCAGCTGGCCAGCACGCGCATGCGCGCTGACCAGCTGACAGGGCAACGCCTTGTGTGCCCTGACAAATGGCTCCGTGTGCCACCTGTTGTATGCGTGCCATAGGTTCGCCATCCCGGGTCTAAATGACTAGCTCAGCTAATGTAACAGGATCTCACAATTCTGAATATCCTTCTTTTCCTCCTGTTTTTTTATTCTTCATGGGAATTTGGGGCATGTCTCTCGAGATACATTTCCCTATTTGTTCCCCACTTGTTTGAGCTTCTGCAATGTTTATCTGCTTATTGCCTTTGCAATGGACTTCTTCTTTCTCTGTGAAGGTCATTGTCACTGCCCTTTACAGCTGGCCCTGGGTCTTTAGAAAGGTGGGGATGGAAATCTTGCTCGTTTCTCCTTTAGGTGAGAATTGTCAGGTTTCCCATCAGAAATGGTGCAATGCCTTTGAATCTCTGATCAGTTTAGGTTATATTCCTTTTTAATTGTTTTTGGTTACCCGCTATTTTTCTTCATCAATTATTGTACGCCGACCAGGTTGTAGTGCTCAAATTGTGTGACTATGTAAGTATCTTAAATAAAAAAAGTAAATATATGGGTCCCAATAATAAATAAAGGGGGGATGGTAGTTGGAAATTGGCATAAAGCAATCTAAATGTAAACTCATTTTAGGCCAGGGTTCTATGAATGAGAAGAACACCTTAGTATTTAGTGGA
The DNA here is from genome assembly GCF_009769535.1 of Thamnophis elegans. Taxonomy (NCBI): domain Eukaryota; kingdom Metazoa; phylum Chordata; class Lepidosauria; order Squamata; family Natricidae; genus Thamnophis; species Thamnophis elegans. Next base: position 86,298,338 of record NC_045543.1, read on the forward strand.
AAACAATAATGTTTTAAAGAAGAAATGTGATAATTTTTAAAATAAAAGGAACAGGCCAGAAATTGAGAATGTGATCTGTTATCTTTGTTTCTTATTACCATATTGTCATCATATTTTCTGTATCACTTTTGCTGAATAGAGAAAGTTGCCATTTGTGCAGATCACAGCATGTTTAAAACAGCAGCAGCTCACAATCCACTGAAGACATCAGTATATTTCTCAAGCATTTATTTAGTCACCATTCAGGACACTGCATTAGAGTTGTAACTATTTCATGGCAAAGAAAGAATTCAAACATTTGCAGGAATGTTGCTACATTTCTTCCCAAGTCTAGATTAGTAACCTGACAAATTATATTGGTTGATAAGAATTAGCTGAAGTTAGCCTCACAAATGATAAATTTAAGGTGGTGTATGATATTCAATGTTTTGTGAAAAGTGAAGATTGGCATGTTTAATAGAAAGATGCATTCATGCAATAAATGAAGATGTTAGAAAAACCCAGCTTATGGTGAACTTATTATTCACCTGAACAGTTTCCTCATCTCACATCAATGGATGTGAGATGAGGACTGAACAACGTATTAAATATTGTAGATAAAATACATGTAGAAGGTTTCACAAACTGTCTATGAACTTCCTATTCACTTGCTATTGCTCTCTAAAAGGCCTCCTCAATCTCCTAACAAAGTAGAAGAATTTGGCCAGGCATATGAAAAAGGTTATTGGATTTATTGCATTGGAAGTGCTATCGGGAGCCTTAAGGAGATATTCTCAAAGATGCACAGATACTGCTTAATATTCTCTTTTAAAATGGGAAGAGTTAATCTTCCAAATTGCCTTTAATGGTCTTAACGCCAAAGCAGATAGTAATAATTCAGAGGACTTATCTGGATACCCTGACCAACTTTTTCTTTTCCTTTTTTGTTGCACTGCAAGACTGCAGTTTTGTTATGTTTGACATCTCCCTTAATATTCCTGAGGCCTGCTATGTATTGTTTGTGCTTTTCAATCCTAAATGTTGATAAACATCCCTGCATTCCAATTAGAAGAAAGATTTACATAGATGCTGGTTAATATTATCATCTCCAATGGATTTGATGGTAGTGCATAATGACAGTCAAAATTTATTGCAGAACTTGTTTTCATTCTGTGCTACCATTTTGCTAAAGGAAGTCCCTGCATGTTATGAGTTTAGACACATCAATAGTCCAAAAGAATTTAATAAACATTCAATGCAACAGCACACTGGAGCATGTTGTAAAATTTTAGTAACTGATTTTCTGAAATAAAACATTTTCCTAGTCTGAGAGACAGACTGTCCAATATGGAATGGTTTGTGTTAAAGCACTGTGGATATGTACAGGTATGCCTTAATCTTTTATATTACTGTCTCCAGCAGTGGTGCGATTCAATTTTTTTACTACCGGTTCTGTGGGCGTGGCTTGGTGGCTGTGGCTCGACTTGGCTTGGTGGGCATGGCAGGGGAAGGAAGGATACTGTAAAATCCCATTCCCATCCCACTCCGGGGAAGGTTACTGCAAAATCCCCATTCCTCCCTATCAGATGGGACTCAGGAAGCAGAGAATAGATGGATGAAAGACAGTCAGAGGTGATATTCACCAGTTCTCCAAACTATTCAAAATTTCCATTACCGGTTATCCAGAACTGGTCAGAACCTGCTGAATACCATTGCCCCATCTAATATCCAGACTTTTGTTTTCTTACCAATTGTTATGCTGCTGTTGGTTCATGTAGGCAGAATTAATCCCTCTGACTCTTTCTTCAATTTTCCTGCTCTTAACTATCTCCAGATCTCCTTGTTATCTGCTTTTCCCTCTAGGTTATTTTTTAACGTTCTGGCTATATAATACTTTGCTTTGTCATGTCTCTTTTCTATTCTTTTTTTGGTTTTTCTTGTAAGGTTTAGTTCTTTGGTGTTCAGTAACCCTTCATGGTCTACTACCTTAAATACATTTTCTTCATTGTCCTAATAATATTCTTCCAATACCTTTTTTACTTCTTCAACTATCTAGTATTGGTATTTGTGTATCACAATTTGCTTCACCTAAAAGAAGTTACTTAACAGAGCTTTGTGGATTGCACCACTGAAGTGCTAATGTTTGCTTCTTGTACTCTGGTTTCTCAGCTGCTGTATCTCTTTTCTTTGCTTTTGTTTCAAAAGAACTTTGGCTTTGTTTGATGCTGCCTGTTCTTTAGTTTTACTCATTTTGCTCTTTAGTATCACTCTTGGGCTTTTTCACTTAGTTTATTCATAGTGAGTGGGCAAGTGATACCTTCATGCACTATTTAAATTTGGCACGTTTTCTTTCTAGTCATCTGGATTTTTCCAGCCAAGTTGTGGTGTGCTTTCTCTACTATTAAATATCAGGGACATCCCTTCTATATTATTAACCCCAAACCTGGAATAAATAATAAGAGAAACATATGTAGGTTCTACAATGACTTCCTGCTGTTTTTCTGGATTAAAAGGAAGCTTGGGAGGCCATAGGACTACAGATCATGGAAAAGAGAGGCATACAGTAAAAACAGGATTCTTCACAAGCCATCTTGTGATAAGGCCACTGTCCTCCACCAAAATTCTCTTCTCTTTTGAAAGATATTTTAAATTCATCAAATTAAATGAAAATGAGTACACAAGAAGCAGATTTTGTTTCTGCATAGCAGTATATTACTTTAAAGTATAGCTGCAAAGTATATTAAGTATACCACTATATGGACTCTGCAATTTTATTTTACATTCTATAACCGAGTTGCTCAAGAATCTTGGAGCAGGATACAGAAAAAAGGAAGGAAAAATATGCTTTTCTTCTTCAGCATGAACTGGTAGAAATTTGTAACTTTCTGATAGATCAAGGAAAGATCAACATTCTACAATACAATTATTTTCCTAATATGAGGCACACAGGTACCCCAAGTCTAATATTTCCTTGCTGATATGGTGGGTCTAATTTCAGTGCAGATCAGCAGTGAAACAATCTGGTATCATTACCAAGCCCCTAGATGACTTGCATTAAGTATATTCTGGGACTAAACTATAGCCTTGTTAATGCCCGAGGCTTAGTATTTATAACTAATTCTATTTGTTCAGTCTCCTGGAACACAACTCTAGTAAAACATTTTTCTTTCTAGGCACCATTATCAATAGTTTCCTGCTAAAAACATTTTTGCTTTTCAGACAGACTTCATCCATATCCCTGAAATTGAACTGAAATGTCTTTTAATAATGTGATGGCAATAGAGTAACTTCAGAAGATTAACCAAATGGCTTTCTTAAACAACTGCTGTTGGCTGAAAATGTGTGTAATGATCTATTAATCCCAAACTACTTTAGAGGATGTTCAGATCCTGAGAGTCCTAGTATGATGAACACTTTTAAAGAATATCTGCACTCTTGCCACGCTTGTCAGAATAATACAGCTGACATCATTTATGATTGCAATTTAAATTAGTTTCACATTGAAAAGAATGAACCTGTAATTAATAGAAATCCCCTGAATGGTTTGATATTTGCATCATATTAAAAGGATATTGCTTGCAAAATTTATATTTTATAACTAATAAGATCCTGGATCTATTTATAAAAAATAGATCCAGGAAACTACAGACCTATCAGCCTGACCTCAATACCAGGAAAGATTTTGGAAAAGATAATCAAGCAACGAATTAGCGAACACCTAGAAGTAAACAAAGTAATAGCCAAAAGCCAACATGGGTTTGTCAAAAATAGATCATACCAGACTAATCTTATTGCATTCTTTGACAAAGTGACAAAATTAGGACCAGAGGAATGGTCCTATATATAGTTTACTTGGACTTCAGTAAGGCATACTAACCTACTACTAGATAAAGTAGAAGAATGTGGGTTAGACAGCATCACCACCAGATGGATTCGTAACTGGCTGACCAACCACACTCAACATATAGTCCTCAATGGAACTGCATCTTCATGGAGGGAAGTATGCAGTGGAGTACCCCAAGACTCTGTTTTAGGCCCAGTACTCTTCAACATCTTCATCAATGATTTGGATAAGGGAATAAATGAGGAACTCATCAAATTTGCAGATGATACCAAGCTGGCAGGAATAGCCAACACTCCAGAAGATAGGCTTAAGATACAGAAGGGTCTTGACAAACTTGAACATTGGGCACTATCTAATAAAATGAAATTCAATGGTGAAAAGAGTAAGGTTCTACATTTAGGCAAGAAAAACGATATGTACAAGTACAGTATAGGTGGTACCTTGCTCAATAGTAGTAACTGTGAGAGGGATCTTAGAGTCCTAGTGGACAACCACTTAAATATGAGCCAGCAGTGTGCAGCAGCTGCCAAAAAAGCCAGTTCTAGGCTGCATAAAAAGAGGGATAGAATCAAGATCACGTGAAGTGTTAATACCACTGTATAATGCCTTGGTAAGGCCACACTTGGAATACTGCATTCAGTTTTGGTAGCCACGGTGTAGAAAAGATGTGGAGACTCTAGAAAGAGTGTAGAGAATAGCAACAAAGATGATTAGGGGACTGGAGACTAAAACATATGAAGAGTGGTTGCAGGAACTGGGTATGTCTAGTTTAATGAAAAGAAGGACTAGGAAAGACATGATAGCAGTGTTCCAATATCTCAAGGGTTGCCAAAAAGAAGAGGCAATCAAACTATTCTCCAAAGCACCTGAGTGTAGAACAAGAAGCAATGGGTGGAAACTGATCAAGGAGAGAAGCAACTTAGAACTGGGCAGAAATTTCCTGACAGTTAGAACAATTAATCAGTGGAACAGCTTGTCTCCAGAAGTTGTGAATGCGCCAACACTGGAAGTCTTTAAGAAGATGTTGGATAGCCATTTGTCTGGAACGGTATAAGGTTTCCTGCCTAGGCATGGGGTTGGACTAGAAGACCTCCAAGGTCCCTTCCAACTCTGCTATTGTATTATATAAATAGGAGAAACCATTAAAATAGATAATGAACCTCCTGCACATTATAATTCAGTAAATGATGTTCTGTTTAATACCATATCTATATTTATGTGGGAATTATTGCTTTATCTTTCCTCTAAGGACACTTCAAGACAAACCAATAATTCATTCAAAACTGGGTGGGTGGGGGGGAAACTAGGTCTGACTGAGTTGTTTGCACCATTTTTTTTCCGGATTTATCACATTATTTTTTCCTCTTACTGAATGAAGGGTGTTTTTCATTTTCTTCACTTTACTGTTCCTTGAATAACTTCAGAAAGTATCAGAGAAAAAAATTATGCTTCAGAAAATAATCTGCCTGATTATTTTGTTGTTTAGTGCTATTGAAAACTCAGAACTTTCCTTTTTAACACATGATTCTGTATAAATCCATATGATTATTTTTCTCGGGATGAATGTAAAGAAATCATTAAGTTTTGCCTTATTAAGAAAGACTATCTACACTGCATGTATACATATCCTCAAAAATAGAAACAGATGAGCTCTTTAGGTTTTAATTGAGAAAAGCACAGGTGGGGAATATGTATTTATTATTTTATATGCTGCTCTAATTGCTGTCAACTTTGAATGGCATACATCCCTGACATCCATAAATGAAATTAAACAAAAATAAAAAGTACAGAAATGAAAAGACCAAAACACATCTACATATATAAACATTAGGAATATCATTAAATAAAAATTTCAAAACCAGAGGGAACAACTCTGAAAGATCACAACACCCAGATTTTGCTGAAACAGCCAAATTTTAATGGCCTTCTTAAAGACCTATATTTTAGGAGGTACTTAGATTTTTGGAAGAATGCTGTTTCACAGAAGTGAGGCAGTTGTCAGGCCCTAAACCAAGAATGGTGTGTGATGAAATCCAGAACCAGGTATGTCTTTAAAGATGACAACTTGTATCTTAAATCACAGGCAAAAGCCATTGGCAATCAGTACAGTTCTATTGTTATTAGACTTTTTGGGTTGCTGTATAGAACTGAATATTTTCAAAGAATGTTTAATATAGAATCCATTGTAAAAATTCCAAGTTATGTAGGTTCTAACCACCCCTGAGTGGGCTTGAAACAGGATCGGATTGATTAGTATTAATGGGAAAATACCAGGATATGGCAGGATTTTTAACAAGTTGTTGGAATTCAAAAACATTCCCAAATAGACAATAACAACTTATTTCTCTCCCCCCCCCACCAGTTTTATTTGTTTTATTTATGTAACATTGAATTTTCATCGAACAGTGTGTGTTCTGAGTACAATTGTACTTAGGTATTCATATTATACATTTTTGTTGTCATAATTCCTCACCATCATATTAATAATATAATAACATAATAATATAGTAACATTAATATTTAACATTGACATCATCTTCTTTAACTACTGTCCTTTTTATCATTTCCTTCAATTGTATCTCCTCCTTTCTAACTTATATTATTTAGCCATTGATAAAATATATCCCATATCAAAAAGTATTCAGTTTCTTCTTTATCCTTAATAGCAAATGTTAATCTATCTATTTCTGCGCAGTCTAAAATTTTCTTGATCACATTCCCCTCATTGTTATTTGTGCAACAATCGTTCCATTGTTGCACAAACACAATTCTAGTTGTAGTTAAGATATGCAAGATCAAGTATGTGGTCTTTTTATCATATGTTTCAGATAGAATGCCCAACAAAAATATCTCTGGTTTCAAATCTATATGTTGTTTTATCATTTTTTCCAACCATATATGTATTTTCATCCAAATTTTCTTTCTTTGGGGTATGTCCACCATATATGATAGTATGAACCAGATGCTTGCTTACACTTCCAACATTTAGCCGATCTATCTTTAAACATTTTTGCCTGCCTTGCCGATGCAAAATGCCATCTATAAAACATTTTATACAAATTTTCCTTATATGCAGTTGACATCGTCAATTTAATATTTCTGTCTCAATTTCTGCCATTTATCTAAGTTTATTGCTTATCCAAAATTTTTGTCCCAAGCAATCATTGTTTCCTTTACCTGTTCACTTTCAAGTTTAATACTTAATAAATAACAATATAATTTATTTATCAGTTTATCATCTGTTCCAATCAAGATCTGATCTAGTTTTGTTAATTCTTTGTTGAAACCATATATTTTTGCATCTTTCTCATAACAAGATTATATCTGCATATGCGGCTACTATGCTATATCTATCCCATGACTACTAAATTCCTGTTTTGTGTCTTTAACTCCCCTTTGTCATTCAATCTATCCTTATATCTCACTTTTTTTTTCATATTGATATCATTAGGATGTACCAATGTCTCCATAGATGAAAGCCAGATCGGTATTTTCAAATAGTGTTGTTCTTTTATCTTAGTTCAGACTAATAGTAATGCATTCCTTATATAATGTCTCTGAAAGTAAGTGTGTATCTTGTTTTTCCCATACCATAAAAAGGCATGCCAGCCTAGTTGAAGATCATGCCCTTCTGATGGCCGTCTTACATGTCTCAAACTAATCCATTCTTTCACCCATGTAAGTACCGAGGACTGGTAGTACAATTCCCAATCTGGTAATCCAAAACCTCCTCTTTTCTTTGATTTCTGCAACATTTTCAAACCTATTTGTTGCTTTCTTTCTAAACCATATATATTTTAATATTATTTTATTTATGTAATATTAAAATAATAGCAAATTATTTTTATAATGTTGCCAAGAAAATTATATATAGTAGACGAGTCAATGAAGTTACCTTTACTGATAAATGGTCTCACAATCACTTCTGTGTTAGTGCATTTTCCTGGTCAGAGACATAAAAATGAGATTTATGTATGCTTACTCCAAGGAATCTCTGCAAGGATGAACAACGCAAACTACCAGGAGGTAATGGAGAAGATAATATAATTTATCCGTATCTCATGAAATGTGGATCTGTCCCCCAAATCTTTGAGAGGTACTCATAATTAATATAGTAATTTGTGTCTTGTGGTCATAGTCACAAACATAAAACTGTAAAGAAATATTAATTACTATGTTAGAACAGTTTTGGAGATAAATAATTTGTAGGGCACCAACTTGGAAATCAGAACTTTCTCAATTCACATTTTAGGAGACCTTCCATATATTTGTATTTTCTTTTCCCATTATATGTATTGTAATATACTGTATCTGGAATAACACAGTAACTGGAAAGCCATGTTTTTGGGATTTAATTACAATTTTAAAAAACCCTAAAAGTTATCTTTGAAGAAAAAGGGAGGAAAGGCTGAAAATGGCTTCCCAAGGCAAATAGACTGTCATAACAAGAGAAATAGAAGCTTCTATTTATAGTTTGCTGTTCTGCCCCCCTCCCACCAACCTGCAAATCACCCAGACACAGGGTTGGCTGTTTGCCACTCTTTAATCACTGAGTTATTGACTCCTTTGGCTGACGGCCCAGACAAGATTCACGTGCAAGAATAGTTGGCAGCAACCCAAAATCCAACAGGCACAGATACAAGACAGACAGTGTTTCCCAATACTGTTTCAAACGGTTGTGTCCTGCAAATATCCCCTCCCAACTTCTCCACTTATATACTCTCTTGGGAGGAGCCAAGCCACAATCACCTGGGCTTAATTATCATCTCTGAGTCTGCCTCTGGAGCTGCTGCTTCCATTTCTCTGCTCTTCTTAATCTTGCGTCAGGGACAAACTGCCTTGAATCCTCCCCACTGCTCCATGCCTCAGGAGCCTCCTGGTGGCCAACCAGCCTCTCTGGCCCCGGCTCTGAGTCTGAACCCTGTCCAGGGTCCTCCACATCTTGCCTGGCAGACTCATATGGTTCCTCGCTATCCGAGTCCATCAGCAACTCAACTGGATCCTGCTGGGCCACAACAGTTTGCTATTCAAATCTGCATTGCGATTTGCTTTGTACCTCAATAACATTTTAAGATTTTCTTGCTGTTGGTGTCTTTAATTCATTATTATACTTTTCAAGTTAAAAACATTTTATAAGCTCTGTGATGTGTCACCTAAGTCTGTCATTCACACTAAGGCCTCTTTTATGTTCCATTCAGCTGCCAGCAACTATGTTTCAATATTAGAAAAAAGGTAGACATTTCTGAGAAAACTAATTTGATCAAATTAGACATTAAGATGAATTCACACAACATGCTCTTTAGTTTATCTACTTCATGTCATCTGTCACAGATACAATCACCCACACAATAAAGCATATGGAAAAGACAACCTGGGGCATTAAGAAAAGAAATGGCAGTATTGGTACAGGAATATTTTAGACTTCTCTTACTAAATTTATAGTGGAATCACCTTACTCTGAGTGTGTAGAAAGAATTGGGTCAAAATGTTGGGTGTTGGACAAGTTGTAAGTGCCTTCATCCAAAAATGATACACAATGTAGAGTCTTATATGCTCTCTGAACTTAGTTATTTTCAGATGTTTCATTACTCGACTGGCTAACATCATCAGTATTTCTGAGTGTGGGATTTGCTCCCAGTTTATATACAGTAGTTTGTCCTGCTTGTGTTGGTGGGGATGTGGTTTTCTTCTTGGTAATTCTTTGATTAGGGTATTATTTCTGCTTGATTGTTTGTCTGGTGTTAATCTCTGCTCCACTGGATTTTGGGTGTTGGAGGGGATGTGTTTGCGTATTTTTGTTTCCTTCTCAGCTTTTTTAAAAAAATTATCTGATTTGAATGATGTGTAAATGTGGTTTATCTCTATGTGTATGCTGATGGCTGATTTGTTTGAATGCTGAGCATCTGGGAATTCCCTGGCCTATTTTTAGATTTAGCCAGGTCTAAATGACATTCATAGTTTCCCAGCTGTAGCTGATTGAGTCTGTCCATATATTGAAAAATTAAATCTTCATATTCTTCTGATGATAGCTAGTATTCATGGATGCACTGTGATGGTCTTCTATCCGTCTGTCCTATGCTTGATGGTCTCAGTGGTTGCATTGTATATTGTAAATGATTCTTCTATTGGTATATACAATGTGCCATTTTATTAGAATCAGTACATATATAAATGTATATTTTTTCTCATCAACAAAGGCAAAATTTCAATCAGCATTGTGTTATCATCATTATTGGTTCCTTTTGCACGAAGCGCATAGGCAGCAATCTTCTTCCAATGAATCCTATTCATGGCAGTGTCTTCCCATTTGATGTCCACTGTCCGGGAAAAAATCATGGGGACTAATTCCTCCTCCTCAGTGTTTTGAATTGTTGACAGGCTATTTCCAACTCTGAGATGCAACTCTGATCTAATAATGTCATAAGCTCTCTACAAGCAAGCATTTCAGACCTTTCCCAGATATGAGCCATCTGCCTTTACTTAGGAGAAAAAGGGAGAGAGAGGGGGGGAGGGAGGGAGGGAAGAGGAGAGGATGAACTTGGTCACATTAAAAGCTACTTTTAACGTTTTCTATCAGAGACCCTGATGGAAGAAACTCCAAAGATTGTGTTTCTTAACTTAATTATTAATTAATCAATTAATTCTTAATTGGCCCTTCAAAGAAATAAATTGGCCAAATCTTGTTTTGATTGTCTATACAATTTTCAAACTGAATAGTTATTTTGTCTCGAATCATTAAGTGCTCTCCCCCTATCCCAGTCAGGGAAGACTTGGTGACAATTTTAAAACTGATCTCTTTCCTTGTAAATGCACCAATGGGAAGGGTCAAGCACATGTAAAATCAGTGAAGGAGGGCTGCTGTAAAAGACTATCAGTAAAGATAATGTGTTCTCAAAGATCTGTCCACAGAAAGTAAAGAGTTTGGCTGTATGGATGGGAGGCAAAAAGAAGCAAATTCAGAGCCACAGTGTCTGGACAGAACCTCTGGCCAAATCTGAAGAACAGATTGGTACCGATACAGCTATTTCTTACACCAATTCATTTCATCCAGTTTCAGCATGGGATATTAAATTTAAGACTGTTGTATGGAAGAACTCCTCCCTGCCCCAATGCTTTCATAACATATCTACTCTGTTGGTGTTTGAATCACTCATAAAGAAATTTACTCAGTTAAGGAATAAAGATGAATTTCCCTGGGAAAAAAGGTATAGAGTGAATTTGAGATTAAACCATATTCTTGCAAGATTAAACCTACAAAAATTTCATATTACTCTCTAATTAGTAAATTGTTCTTTGTTTTTACTGTAATTGCTGTTTTCTTAACTCATAAAACTATTAGTTTAACTCTGAATTGGAATTCAGCAGAATATTAATCATGTTTCAAGCAAATCTGATGCCATCATAATAACCTTAGTTTGAAAACCCTTCACGGTTAGTTATTAATTGATTTATCGGGTAATGTTTAAAATGTATGAGGTATTTGAAATTGTGGACATGTATCAGATCATTTTAATATTTGTCTGAAGAAAGGTCACTCTGACCTAAATACTCATCTTTTAAACAATTAAAACATATCTATATGTAATTTTTAGGCTTTGCATACACATTTATTTTGTTGCTTTTCAGTTGTCAAACTAGTTTGTTTTGGTTTTAATACTTGTTCACCACATACAAGATGGGGAGTTATATAAATTATGAAATCAATAATAATGTAGCTTCTATTTTGTAAAATATATATGTTTGGAATTTATTTATATGCTTGTTTATAATATCAATTTTTATAGCTACCCATCTTGCAGTAGTAATTCTGGGTAGTAAACATAACATAGTATTCTATTATTGTATTATAGTGAGTATTTTACTTCTAAGTTTGTTGTACAATATTTTTATTGTACAATCTTTATTGTATTACAATAAATATTGTAACACAGTAAATATTGTAGTGTAATATCTTTATTATATTAGTTTTATTTTTTTATTATTGCATGATTTACTTGGTGAGAGATGGACAACTATATAAATATGATAGATAGCAATAGGATTTATACTTATATACTACTTCATAGTGCTTTACAGCCCTCTCTAAGTAGTTTACAAAGTCAGCATGTTTTCCCCAACAATCTGGGTTTCCATTTTACCAACCTCAGAAAGATGGAAGGCTGAGTCAACCTTGAACTGGTCAGGATTGAACTCTGGCAGTCAGCAGGCAGACTTAGCCTGCAATACTGCAATCTAACCACTGCATCACCATGGTACAATCTGAAAGACAATTCTTTGTTTCACCTTGCTTTAACTTATCTAAAATGTTTGAAGGTAACACAAAAGAGAACTAACAAAAATATGTACACTTTTTACGACATCTTTTTCTCCTATTACTTCACTTGTTAAGCTAGGAAGATGTTTTTTAAAAATATCCAAACTCAGCAATAAAGTAATATTTGTAGAAGAAGCCATAAAATTACATAAAGAGTTCACATTCTCTAATCTTCAGAACTTTTCATAACAGAAGAATTTCAAAATTCAGGGAAAAAGCAAGAAAGCACAAAAAGTAGGTCAAATATTACAGGCCTCACATTCCTCCTCCTTGTATAGGAGGATTCCTTCTCTTGAGACTGTGGATTGAATCTGTATATACATCTACTGTCTGTCAGATTTACCAGTGTTTATTGATAGTAAAAATGGGAAAGCCACAACAGCACTGAAAATCCAAGTGCAATTACTGCACAGCACACAAGCTCCTGAATCTAATACAATTCAATATAATTCCCCAAACAGCCCTCAGAATCAGTCACTATTGGCACATAAAATGGTGGACGGCTGCATTTCAGTGCTTTATTTGGAAAAGTTATACTGTTCAGACAAAAGTCAAAGATATGTTGAAATTGTAAAGTATAGAGTCGTGGTGTCAAATGGGATTTCTTTGAGGACCGGATCATCATTGTAGTTCTTCTCCATGGACCAGTTAGCGGGGGTGGGGTGGGAGACAGGACGGATGACACCTGCAGCACCCTGCTGGCCAAAATGGGGCATTGAGGGGCTGCGCAGGGCTGCACAGGGCTTCCCCATGCCCTATTTTTGGCCTGGATGGCCCTCTTACAGCACAGAGTACTGCACAAGGCCATCCAGTCTAAAATGGGTGCAGGGGAACGCACACCCTGCTTTGGCTGCCAGAGGCATCATGGGCCAGGCCTTTGCTATTTTCAGGACAGCTCCATGGGTCAGATTTAAGCACCCTGTGGGCTGGATCCAGCCTGCAGGCCTTGACTTTGACACACTTGGTATAGAGCCATGATGGCGAACCTATGGCACACATGCCTCAGGTTGCATGTAGAGCCCTCTCTGAGGGCACCTAAATCATCACCCCAGCTTAGTTCCACTGCACATGCATGAGCATCTCCTGCTGGCCAGCTGTTTTTTGGCTCTCTGCTGCACATACTCAGGGGGACAGGTGCATGAGATATGTGCGCATGTGTGGGACGCAAGTGTGGTGGTCACCCGCACATGTGTGGGTGTAGTGGGAGCGCAGGGGGTCACATATGCATGTGTGGAGGTGAGGCGCGTGTGAGAGGTCGTACGCACATTGCATTGCAGCATGTTTTTAATTGAACTTCTATGAGTATTGGAGAAGTTTATTAGTACAACTTTTCTTTGTGCTTCCTGAATCACTTCTTCAAACAAAAACAATACACACAAGTTACTTAGCAATAGGAAAGCTCGAATGTATATTCAGGAAATTAAGTGATAGTTTTCTATGTTGAGTTTAAACAAATCAAATTATTTGTGGCTCATGTTTATAGGAGAAATACAGGTGTACAGAAATACAAATGAGATTTTTTTTAAATATCACTTTTAGAAAAATAATTATTCATTCACATACAAAAAATCCTATAGGTTTATGAATAAAACAAAGCCTTTGTCATTTATTTATTATTGTTTACAATGTCTCTTTTGTTCTATACATTAAGTCATCTAGACTGTTTCTCCCATTACAGAGTCAGTTTCAATACATGTCTCGAAAAGAGCATAAAGGTTAGGCTGTAACATTCAGCCTATATCCTGTTACCCAGTTAATGGCCAATAAGTCTTGGGCATTTTTGACATTTATCAAGAAACAATCCCACTCTTATTTGTTTTCTTACTTTTCTCCTTCTGTATGTTTTGGCAATTTCTTAATTTTAGAGTCCCTCTAGGACTATCTGGTATCAGAATATTTCACCTCAAATTAGATTTCAGTGAGTCTTAATGTAATACACATGACAAAGCATTACTTCTAATCTTATTGCACTGTCTGCCTTGTCTATGAGCCCTGGGTTTATCGTAAAGAATATTTTCTGTGTATAATAAACAATTTCCAAACTTTTCAAAATAAGAAAGTATATTCAGTTAAACCTTTTCTTGATTTTTTAGTCAAAATGTCAATCCCCATTATTTATAACTAATTTATTTTAAAGTAAAATATTGATATTGAATTGATTCATGTGTATTTACTCTTAAGAAATAGAAATCCTACATGAAAGGGTCCTGATTTAGAGATGTTGTGTCAAAATCTGCCCTTTGGTTTTTCCAAAGAGGCTTCAGTTTTTCTATCTCTTTTTCAGTATCCCATAATATTTGTTTTATATTTATTCTGATGGTCATATCAGGTTTGCTTTGGGTATCATGCATGTAATCATGAATCATGTTCGCCATGGCCATGTTTAATTTCCCCCTGCCATCTCCATCCTTTTGTCCATCCTACACTTTGCTGTTCTTGCTGCTCCACCACCCTGCAATCTGCCCTGTGCCTCTGCCACCACGTGTTCTTCACCAACTTCTTTGTCCCACTACTGATGAGATAAGATTCAATTTGTTCTTTGAAGACAGGTGCTGTCCAGGCAAGGCCTTCCTGAAGCTTTATGATGGAACTAAAGGCCTCACCTGGCCAGCAGCTACCTTACTGAGGACCAGGCAGGACCGATCTCATCAGCAGTGGAAGGAAGAAGATGGCAAAGGTCAGCAGTGGGGGATATTAGAGGCAATGAAGTGGCAGGTGGTCATAAGGTCAGAGATGCAGGAAGTTGAATGGCACCCTGTAGTCATGAATGCAAATAGGCTGCCAAACACCCAAATTTTGATTAAGTGACTTTGGGGTTGCTGCAATGAGCATAACTTAAAAGACCAGTTATAACAGCTATTCATTAAATGCTGCCATAAGTTTGAACATAAGTTCTCAACAAATGGCAGTTGAGTGAAGACTACATTGGTCATTTTGTGTTATATATTATTTTCCCATATCTCTAGTTTTCCTTATTTGCCTGGGCCATGGAAGGACTTCCTTGAATAGATACATAGACAGCCCTTGTAGATCACCCAGAAGCTTCAGCTAGCCCACAATGCAGCTACATTTCTCTGCTTCTACACCAAATAAAATAATGTAATCCCTGTAATAATCCCTATCAGGCAGAGCTGAAAACTTCATGAGGTGGTGAAAGAGCCTGAGATAATTTGTAGATTTATTTATTTATTTCTCAATTTTCAACTTTTTTATCATCAACTTGAAATCATGTTTTTATGGCATTTGGTTTGATTTTAATAAAAAAGATAAAAGTTTCCACTGTCCAGTTGTGTCTGACTCTAGGGGATGATGCTCATCTCCATTTCTTAGCCAAGGGACCCAGTGTTGCTCAACAATGCTTGTGTGATCCTGTAGTCAGCATGACTCTACAGCGAGGCACACAGAATGCTGTTAGCTTCCCACCGAAATGGTATCTATTTACCTACTTGCATTTGCATGCTTTAGAAGTACTGGCTTGGCAGGAGCTAGGGCAAGCATCTTTGAACAACAATCACGTAGTATTTGGGTCTTGAACCAGGCTTTCAGCTTTCAAGGTAAGGAGCTCAGTGTCAGCCTGTAGTTATGTTTCTTTTAGGATCTTTGGCCTGCCACACTTTCTATTACTTCACTATGCTGTTTCATTAGTGTAGTAGTTGGGAGGGGGGAATAGAAAGGAGTAGAATTGTGGAATGTGTTGTTGTCATTCTTTTCTAGAAGCACAAGGTCATCTTTTGTCTCCGCACCTCTACACCTGACCAGAACCAGCTGGGTGGAGATGCCAGCATGGCCGAAGAAGATTGGACCATGTGATGGATTTATGGGTGTGGGGATAAGATCATGAACTTTCAACTGGGTGGAATCCCAGGAAGTGTTTAGAGTTGGAATTTCCACAGATGGTTGACAACATGTCTGTTTTATTAAATTGGAACTTTAAGGATAGCTCTCCCTTGGACTCTGATTTGATTCTGCATGATATTTGGAACATTGACACTTAGCATCTTTAACTGCTGAGCAATCATGTCCCCCCTCCTCCAATTCTAATTAAAAAATGATGCTCTCCTAGAATAACAATAATGGCAGCTTAGTCATTTAGGACTGTTTCACATTATTTCCAGTTTCTTTCTAGGTACTATTCAAGGTGATGGTCATTATCTTTAAAGACCTATATATATCCCAGTTTATAGGTCCACCTATAGTTTATGCAGGACCACCTTTCTGTAAGGTCATCTATTTGTCCTACTAGGTCAGATAGGCTTGGCAACCTCCTAGCCCTGTGATGGCGAACCTATGATACCCTCTCTGTGGGCATGTAAGCTTTCATCCCAGTTCAGCTATGCCGCACACATGCCCAAGCCTCCCGCCAGCCAGCTGGTCTTCAGGTCTCTGCCACGCATATGCAGGGGGAGAGGTTCATGCACAGGGGATGCACATGCTTTGCATTTTGCGGGTTTGGGTGCACATGCGCACATTTGCAGGCTGGCACGCTTTGGGCAGTCTGAAAAGGGTTAGTGATCATCCTAGCCCCTTCCTTTAAATATAACCATCTTTTGGGAGCTAGCAACCATGTCTTTTCTGTGACAGCCCCTGCCCTACAGAACAGTTTTGTCCTTGAAGTTTGCCTACTCTTACTTATTTAGGTCTAAGTCCCATAGGATTGACTACAATGTAATGCAATCCTTAATAGTCTTGCATAAGAACATTGTGTAACAGCATCAAGCACCAAGTATTATAAACTCTTTGACTAGACAAGCTTTTGAATTGAATTATGAAACTTAAACACTGAAGAATATAGAATGGATAGTGTTTTTTTTTCCTGGCCTTTATCCAAGGACCATTGGATAAGACACATGTTCCTCCATTACTGTATCTTGCAAGATATCTGTAAGGTACATGAATTTGAAATATGGTGACAAACTGGTCATCTAGTAAATGTTACCTGGTAGAGTTAATGACCAATTGGGGATTTGAATCTAGAATGCCAACGTCAAAATACCACAGCTGTCAACTAGTATCTGTAGCTGAGGATATGCATAAGTCCTGAAGAGTTAAAGCTAATTCTGTCACAAAAATTCCTCTATATTGTTTCAACCATTCTCATTCAATTTCATAGAATACATTTGTATGTTTATGTGTAAACATACAGTGCATTTAGAAAGTTTTCAGCTCCCCTTCAGTTTGTCAATGTTGTTCTGCTGCAGCCTGATTCTACAGTTGTTGAAATGCAGTGGTGGGTTTCAATCCCATTCCAACCAGTACGGTAAGTTCTCAACAAATGGCAGTTGAGTGAATGGTATCCTGTGCTCTGGGCTGATTTTGGTACGCCCATACCGGGGCGTACCGCCTGCAACCCACTACTGATCTAATGTAAAATAAGAGTGTAGATGGCTATGTGCAGGGCAAGTATTTTAATTTCCATTTTGTGTAGACTAGAGGTGCAAAATGGTTTTTTGCTTCTGTAAGACATCTGGCAGTTTGGGATAAGGATAAGATGGTGATTTTTGTTGCTAGTTCTCAGCATAGTGAAGTCAGTGGAGATAATTACAGATCATTTTAAACTCCTCTTATGGGATTGGGGATTGGAAGCTATGGAGCTATGGAAATCCTTCAAGATACAATCTAAAGAGTCAGACTACAAACTGGATAAATTAATTACCAGTATATATTGTAGGTTTCATATGCCACTTGCATCAAGGGATCACAAAAGCATTGATTAACTTGCCCCCATTTCAATTTCCTTCAGAGAAAAATAAAATTTCCAAGGGATTATTACAATCCAGGAGTCAACTAATTAGCTAACCAGTGAAAAGATAATGATGTTGGTAATTTTTAACTTTGGCTCTGTCAATCTTAGAGAAAGATGATCTTTTTAAATTTACAAGCTGAAATGTTTTCAACTCCAGTTCTCCAAGTTTAAAAACTTCGCCAAATGATTTTAATTTTGTTTGATAGAGAAAACACACACACACATACACATAGAGCTAAAATTGTGAAAAGGAAGGAATTGGATAAGAGGATAGCTTTTCTTTAGATAGCCTATGTGCTGTAGTGAATATTAGAGAGAAGGTGGGATTTCTCCCCCCACCCAGTGGTGTATTAACCATTAAGCAGACTAAGCACGTGCTTAGGGCACCAGGCCCAAGGCGACACCACAAAGTTGAGGAAAGAAAAAAACCCAATTAAGGATTGTACAGTATGTACAAAGGAAGGGGGCACCTAGAGTTGTCAGTGTTTAGGGCACCAGTGAACCTTAATCTGCCACTGCTCCCCCCCATACTAGGGTGACCAGACGTCCTGCATTTGGTGTGACAGGCATGCCTTTTCATAAATTTTCCCGCGTCCCAGGCCGTTCTTAAAAAAACACGCTTAATTTTGGCGCTCGCAGCTCCCTCGGTCCCCCGCCCATCAGCTGCTAGCAGCTAGCTCGCTGGCTCGTTCCGTTCTATCCTACACAAAAATCTAAGCCAGCCCAGCCTGCCGCTCACTGATTGGCCTGGACTCCAGCCAATCAGTGAGCTGGCTGGGATGGAAAAATTTTAGCACGCCGCGGTGTGCGGAAAATTTTCCATCCCAGCCAGCTCACTGATTGGCTGGACTCCGCTTAGCTTAGCACACCTGCGTGAGTCTCCATTTCATTTCGTCTTTTGTTTTGGTTGCAGCTGCTTAGGCTTAGCTTAACTCACTGGTGAGTAATAAATGGTGGACTGGTACTGGTGGGAATCGGGAGGCGCTGGGGGGAGGAGACAACCCTCCTCTCCTCCTTCTCTCCCTTTGCTTTGCGGAGTTTCACCTCACGTCACAGCCCCCTGTGCTGCGCCGCCACGTGCGGCAGAAGCTCCGGAACCGAGTGGAAGTTCTCTGCGCGAGTGAAACAGCCGCTGCCGCTCGCGCAGAGAACTTCCATTCGATCACAGACTCACAGAGCTTCTGCCGGCATGGCGGCACCTGTGCTGCGGTTCCCAGCGACCACGCTGCGGGTCCGCGAGGCGTGGTCGCTTCCCGCCGCCCTCCCCTGCGCAGTTAACTAACTTCCACTCGGTCACGACTCACGGAGCTTCTGCTAGCATGGCGGCGCCTGTGCTGTGGTTCCCAGCGACCACGCTGCAAGTCTGCAAGGCGTGGTCGCTTCCCGCCGCCCTCCCCTGCGCAGTTAACTAACTTCCACTCGGTCACGACTCACGGAGCTTCTGCCGGTGTGGCGGCCCCTATAATCTCAAAATAGCAATATTCTCTAATACTAGAGATCTTTGAGTTTTAAAAATCTTCCATGAAAGATTGTCTCCTCTAATTAAAAAAAAAAGTTTTGACTCTGATGTTGAGAAGTGGTAGAAACTTACCTGTGTAAGTAAACTTAGAGGCTGTGGCAGAAGTTTATTCTAATAAAAGTAATTATTTTACTGAAGTTACAGCTTTGTATATATGCTATAGAACAATTAAGAAAATAGTGTGCAAATCATCTGACTTTCTGTTTCCTAAGATCTTAATCAGTGTTTAGTCAGAGATGTTCCAAAAGTTGATTTTAAAGATGTTAGAACAATGTGTCTGTGATTCCTTTGTTCCATCCAACTATATACCAATTATCCCATATCCAATAAAATTCTGATTCTTCTTTTCCCTGTATTTCTTTCGTTAATTTATCCATTTCGGCACAGTCCATAATTTTTCTTATTATTTCTTCTTCATTTAGGTTTAGTTTATTTTTCCACTTCTGGGCGAAAGCTATCCTTGCTGCTGTAAGTATACGTAATATTAGATATTGTATTTCTTTTTTGTATTTCATCAGTATAATTCCTAATAGAAAGAGTTCAGGTTTCCAATCTAACTTAACCTTTGTTATATCTTCCAACCGATTTTTGACCCTTTTCCAGAATTTTTTTGCCTCTTCACAAGTCCACCATAAATGATAATATGTGCCATGATGTATTGAATCACATTTCCAGCAATTTTAGCGAGGTAGTTGTTGAAATTTTGGCCAACCTTAATGGTGCCAGATGCCATCTATAATAAAGCATTTTGTACTGGTTTTCCTTGTATGGGATTGATAGTGTCATTCTTAAATTTATTCCCCAAAATTTTTCCCATTTGTCTAGTTCAATGTTATAGCCAAAGGTCTGTGCCCATTTTATCATTGGTTCTTTTACAATTTCCTCTTCCATTTGATACTTCAAGAGTATCATTTTCCCTATCATCTTTCTGTCCAGACTTTGAATAATTTTATCCAATTCGTGTGGTTCTGTTTCAATACCATATATTTTAGTGTCTTTATTGTATTTAGTTTTAATTTGGAGGTAGGTTAGCCAATCACCTTTCATATTCTGATCTGCCAATTCTTCAATTGTTTTTAAATTTCCCTGTCTGTCAATTAGATCTCTGTATCTTAGAATTTTGTTCCAATCTGTAAAATTTGGGTGTGTCGTTCTTTCTGTTGGTGATAGCCAATTTGGGGTTTTCACATAGTGGATTTTTTTGATTTTGAGCCATTGTTGCAGTAAAGTTCTCCTAATTAAATGATTTTGAAAGTATTTGTGCGTTTTATGTTTGTCATTCCATAAGAAATTATGCCAGCCTGCCTGCAGGTCATGGCCTTCTAAGATCAGAATTCTTTTATTCTTTAACTCAATCCAATCCTTCATCATTGTCATTGTTACTGCAGTTGCGTATATAGGCTCCCTGTGTGCTTCCATCCATCGCTGCGAAGATCTGCTGACTCTGCCTGCCTGCTGGTAAGTGAGCCGGGTTTTTTTCTTTTATTTTTTTAATGTATTTTAAAATAATATTTTATTTATTGTGCATATGATTTTTTAAAATAGTGTTATTCTGTGTTGATTCTTTTTTTAAATTGTCTTAGACTATTTAAAAAAAGATTCTATCCAAAATAAATTGAAACAAGCCATTTTTAAAATTTCTATGCACAATACTTTGAAATGGACTCTGGAGTCATGATTGACACTGAGTGAATTTGCACTTTTAATAATCAGGAAGATACAATGGCATTAAAAAAAGTGACTGTTGACCATTTTTCACACTTAGCGACCATTTTCACACTTAGCGACCGTTGTGGCATCCTCATGGTCACGCGATCAAAATGTTGATGTTTGGCAACAGATTCGTATTTCTGATGGTCGCTAAGTGTGAAAAATGGTCATCAGTCACTTTTTTCAATGCCATTGTATCTTCCTGATTATTAAAAGTGCAAATTCACTCAGTGTCAATCATGACTCCTGAGTCCATTTCAAAGTATTGTGCATAGAAATTGTTAAAATGATTTTACTTCAATTTATTCTGTGTGGAATAGTTTGAAATGGTGACAGTATAAATTATTGCTGGTGTAATACTTAACAATGGTTTTTAAGGATTTCTTTTATTTATACCCTTTTTATTATTTTGGGGGGATTTTTATTTTTAAATTGTTTATAAAATATATTTACTACAAGAAATGTTCCTTTTTGCAAATGTTTTCTTTGTCATGCAATATGTTCAGACCAGGTTTATGTGTCTCAAAGTGGCTGCTATTCTATGGGCAGGCCAGGTTGGTGCAAGGCAGCTTTGCAAGATTTAGTGTGTTTCACCCTCGTTGAATTTTATATTGTATAAAATCATATAATTTTTTTTAGATTATTAACATAATGAGTAAGAAAAGAGGATGCAAATTCAACGATGATCTAAGAAGTGAATTTCCTTTTCTTAAAAAAAACAAAAGCGATCACATAGTAAGATGTGAGAAATGTAATGGTGAATTTTCTATTTCGCAAGGTGGGAGGCATGATATTACAAAGCAGTTGGAGACTCAGAAACATAAAAAATATGTAAATGCTGCTGCATCTTCCTCCAGAATGCAGGAATATTTTTGTAAACCAACGTATGCAGACGAAGAAAAGAAATTAGCATTAGCAGAAGGACTTATGTCTTTTCATGCTATTAATCACAATCATTCCTTCAGATCTATGGACATCACAAGTTGTCAAAAAGTTATTCAACAAAAAATTTACCTGTGCTAGAACAAAATCTGAGGCAATTGTGCGTAATGTGCTTTCCCCATATGCATTTTCAGAATTAAACAAAAATCTAGAGAAAATTAATTTTGTATCCATATATTCTGATGCAACTAATCATAAGGATATCAAATTATTTCCAACCCTTATTAGATTTTTTGATTCGGGAACTGGAATACAAATTAGAATGTTAGATTTTAGATTTTGTTTCTTTGCCTGGCGAAACTTCTGAAATAATTTTCAGTTCCATTGTTAATATTTTGGAACAAAACAATTTAAAACACAAAATAATTGCATATTGTGGAGACAATACGAATGCAAATTTTGGAGGAAAAGCGAAAAGAGGTACAAATAATATTTTTTATAAATTAAACAAAAAGCTTAATCAAAACATTATTGATGTTGGTTGTGCAGCGCACATAATACATAACGCCATTCAAACAGCTGCTGACTTGTTGCCCATAGATGTGGAAAATATTATTGTTAAAATATATTCTTATTTCTATATATACACTGTGCACATTGAAATGCTTAAAGAATTTTGTGAAAATGCGGAAGTCGAATATTGCAAAATACTTGGATACAGTAAAACGTGCTGGTTAGCTCTTTTGCCAGCTGTAGAAAGAATTTTGCAAATATAGGATCCTTTGAAGTCCTACTTTCTATCACAGGATAAATGTCCTAGAATTTTAGAAGAGTTTTTTGAAAAAGAATCTTCAAAAACTTGGCTGAGTTTCTACACAATCAAACAGCTGTTTTTCAAAATAGTATAAAACTTATTGAAGGTGACAAAATTTCGGTAATCAAAGTAGCAAATGAACTTAATAATTTAAAATTTCAGTGTCAAGAGCGGTTAGAAAATATTTTTATTCCCATAACTATCCGTAATAGTATAGGCCAGCTAGAAGAACAAGGTGCAATAAATCGTGCAGAAACCATGAATCATGTTAAAAAGTTCTATAGTAACTGAGTAGATTATTTAGAAGAGTGGACGGTACATTATAATGATATTGAACATTTTAATTGGGTTGCATTAAAACAAGAACTTGATTGGCATGGTGTGCAAAAATCATTCGATCATATTAATCACAATTTCCCAAATAGTGATATTTCTGAAACTAATCTTTTTACTGAGGTATCATATTTAAAACAATATATGAATAAGGAAAAGGTTGAATCTTGGGCATCAGCAAGAATGACAATAGAGAACAAATGGCTAGAAATATTTCATCATTTTCAAACAAACCATATTTCATACAATAATGTATTAAAAATTGTGGAATACGCGCTGTCCTTACCAGGAACTAATGCTGCGACTGAACGCGTTTTTTCTACGGTAAATCAAGTGTGGACATCAGAAAAATCACAATTATGTGTTGAGACTTTGAAAGCCATTTTATGTGTGAAATATAATTTAACAAATTCGTGTGAAAAATTTCATGACCTTTTAAACAATGACAGCGATCTACTAAAAAAAATTCACTCAAGTGAGAAATATGCCAAAGAGTAAAATTATTCTGTGCATAATTTTTGTCAATATATTTAATAAATATAAATGTAACTAAACGTATTATATTTGTACTGTACATAATTTTTGTCAATATATTTAATAAATATAAATGTAAATAAACGTATTATATTTGTACATTGTAGTTATGTTGAAATAAAAAAAATATTACAATAATATTTTTGTGTTGTATGAAAATTTTTGTTGCTCCGTATAAATTTTTTAATCACCCCCCCCCCGGGTCAAAGGTGTCCCTCTTTACCAAACTGAAAATCTGGTCACCTTACCCCATACCCCATTTTGCATTCTCCACAAGTATAGAATGGTCTGCCTCTCTAGGAAATAGCTCCAGAATTCCTTTGTTCATGCCAGCATATTCTATATTATTGGAAAAGCCAATGGGCTCACCATTTGGTTTCTATGAGTGAAAAATCAAAAGAAACCAGTGACAATTATATTTGTAGATTCAGAAAGTATTGTAAAAAATAATCTATACTAAAATTTTAGATTCAGACCTATGACACATTTTACACATATTTTTCCTAATATATTTTTTATAGCAATAGCAATAGCAATAGCAGTGGACTTATATACCGCTTCATAGGCCTTTCAGGCCTCTCTAAGCGGTTTACAGAGAGTCAGCATATTGCCCCCAACAATCTGGGTCCTCATTTTACCCACCTCGGAAGGATGGAAGGCTGAGTCAACCCTGAGCCGATGAGATTTGAACCGCTGACCTGCTGATCTAGCAGTAGCCTGCAGTGCTGCATTTAACCACTGCGCCACCTTGGCTTCTGCCTAAGAAACAATTATGTCAACCCCAAGCCCCCAACCCCAATCCAAACTTCAAACCGTTCTCCTTTCAAGCCAAGAATTTTCAAGCTACAAACATAGGCTCAAAATGCGTTCATCAGACTGATATTTTCTGGGAGGTCTTGTTTACTTTTTAATAGTGTAATACAACAATCAAACACATCATAAGCAGGCTTCTCCTGGTGCACTCATGAAGCTTTCAGGATTACAAACTCCTTCATGTAGTGAGAATAATTTAACAAAACATGGCAGGAAAAGCTCCATGCTTAAAGCAACTTTGGCGTAAGGTGCCATAGTAGAAACGAGGAAACCATGAATTGAGTGACTGATGTCACTTAAATTACATCAATCTTTTCAAAACAATCAGGATTACATTTTAGGAATCTGAAGGGGGAGCAATGCAGATATAATGGCAGGAGAAACTTCATTTGATGATGATTTCTCCTTATATATTTGATGCTCTGAAAAGGGGGGTTGTAAAGCACTATGACTTCCTGGTGAATGTGTTTGCATTTGCTTGTGCTTCTCTACCCTTAGCAAATGAAATGTAGTAGCTACATTCTTAGTTTTTAAAAAGTACTAAAGAGCAATTCATTACATTTCATACATTACTCACAAATCAAGGTCTAACTACCTAATCTCTTCCTAATGATTTCATAATAGAAATATTTATATTTATAGCTTAACACAAGTTAATTTTAAATGCTACCGAGATTTAACATTCAACTACTTAATTTTTAATCAATCTTCTGTTCATGACTATATTAATCTGCTGCGTAATGCACTTGCATATGTGATCAGCAGTCTCAAATACTCCTCACAAAGCTCCATCAAGTATTTGCTGGTGGTAGTACAAAACAATATTTTCTTGCTGAGCAAGATTTGATGCATCGTTGTTCTCTCAAGGAATAAAGCTGACCTGCATCTCCCATTTATTTTTTTAAAAAGAAAACACTGTACCATTCATTGTAGGATAAATATACATAGGGTGACCAGATGTCCCGCATCTGGCGGGACAGGCACGCATTTCAATAATTTTTCCCGCGTCCTGTCGCGTATTGAAAAAGTACCGATTTTCCAAAATAAAGAAAATCAATTTTAAAAAGGACGCTGTGAAAAAAAAAATTATCTAAAGTGTCATTACTGATGTGTCCTTTAGAGGGCAGTGTTTCCTTCCCTCCCCTTTTGCGCGTGCATGCGCCGACGCGCACTGTTTTTCTACAGGAAGAGCGATGGTAAGGAGGAGGTTAGGTCCTGGGCCAAGCAGCTCAGCCATCGGAAGTTTTTTTTTCCCCTGCTTCTTTTGGGTTCCGCTCTTCTGCAGCCATGCCATGCAAGCCGCTGTCAATCTGGTCTGGGTGAGCCGAGGGGAGGCAGGCGGGGATCCGGTTGGGAGAGGATGGGGGTGGGGGTGGCTTTTGAAAGGGTTGGGAGGCATGGGGGAAGGCAATCGGGGGAAGGCTGCTTTGCAACTGCCAGGAAAGTCCCATCCCCCCGCTCTTGCCTTTCCTTCTGCTTGCTCCATCCCAGCGGAGGCTGAGCCCACCTCTTATTTGTATCTCCTGCATCACCCCCCCCAACTGGAGCACCCCATTTCAAGCAACGAGGGGCACCAAGCAGGGCAGGGTTGCAAACACCTCCCTCCCCCCAAGGCTGTAGGTGAAAGCTGCTCTCCAGCATCCCTCCCTGCCCTGCCTTCCCAGACCCAGAGCCATCTCTATGGAGGTCCTTTTTGGCTTTAACGTGAAGCCTTCAGGGGAGAACAGGGCGCGCCCAGGCACCTCTGCCCCTGAATCAGGAACGCTGGAGAAGCAGGCGCAGATCACTGGCTTTTTAAATCAACTTTTTGGAAGGAGGATGGGGCGAGTACTAAAGGCATCCCGGCTGAAATCACTTTAAAAAAAAGCCATTTTAAAAAAAAATCCCACTTTTAAGGCGGTGAGCAGATCTAATGCTCCTTCCAACTCCCCACAACAGAGAAAGGGGGGGGGTGAGAAAGTTAGGGAAGGAAAGAAAGAAGGAAGGAAAGGAAAGAAAGAGGGAAGGAAACAAGGAAGGAAGGAAAAGAAGGAAAGGAGGAAAGAAGAAAGGAAGGATGGAAAGGAGGAAGGAAGGAAAGAAGGGAAAAAAGAGTGACTGGCCTCATTTCATCCAAGCAGGTTTTCATGTCCAAAATGGGACTAGAAACTCCTGATTTCTTGTCTGGTGCCTGAACCACTAATGAAAAGAAGGACTAGGAGAGACATGATAGCAGTGTTTCAATATCTCAGGGGTTGCCACGAAGAAGAGGGAGTCAAACTATTCTTCAAGGTACGTGAAGGTAGAACAAGAAGCAATGGGTGGAAACTAATTAAGGAGAGAAGTTGTGAATGTTCCAACACTGGAAGTTTTTTAAAAGATGTTGGATAACCATTTTTCTGAAATGGTGTAGGGTTTCCTTCCTAAGCAGGGGGTTGGACTAGAAGATCTCCAAGGTGCCTTCCAACTCTGTTATTCTATTCTAACATATACTGTTTTAAAGAAGCACAGAGGGAACAATCCTCCAGGCTTTAGTGACCATCACTAAGTGTTGTAGCTTATGATTCTTGATGAATGTATTCTATTTTATTTTTCTTTATGTACACTGAGAGCATATTCACCAAAGACAAATTCCTTGTGTGTTTAGGAGTTTAGCTTCTCTCTCTTGAAAATGTAAGCTACCATAAGGCATTATAATGCAAGCTAGCCTTAGCTTTCAAACAGTTCATTTAGTGACCAAAGTTGCAATGGCATTGAAAAAAGGGACTGATGACCATTTTTCACACTTAGCGACCATTTTCAC
This sequence comes from Thamnophis elegans, assembly GCF_009769535.1. Classification (NCBI taxonomy): domain Eukaryota; kingdom Metazoa; phylum Chordata; class Lepidosauria; order Squamata; family Natricidae; genus Thamnophis; species Thamnophis elegans. The sequence continues at coordinate 86,325,605 of NC_045543.1, forward strand.
ACTTAGCGATCGTTGCAGCATCCTCATGGTCACGTGATCAAAATTTTGATGTTTGGCAACAGTTACAATTTATATTTGTAAATTGTAGTTATGTTGAAATAAAAAATATTACAATACTATTTTTGCGTTGTATGAAAATTTTTGTTGCTCTGTATAAATTTTTTAATCAAGCCCGCCTCCCCCCCCCCCGGTCAAAGGTGTCCCTCTTTACCAATCTGAAAATCTGGTTACCTTAAATATACAGTATGTGTAATAATAAAGTAACCAAGTTGTTTTTTTTTAAAAGGAATATAATATCTGCTTAAGATGCACATCCTCCACGGACCTACGTTTTTGAATTTTCACTGAAAATTCAAGAACTGCAATGCAAATATGAGCACCATCAGAACTCAAATTGGCTGTGATATCGTGGAGATGGGAGAGTTTAAATCAGAAAATGAGAGCTCTAAACTCTTGGAAAGCACCCATTTTTTTGCCAATATTCATCAACCAATTAAAAAGCCCATTTGGGAAATAATAGTCAACTCAGAAAGGCATTCTAGGGGCTATAAAGATAAGCATGGGGCCAGTTGGATACATTTTTAAAACTTGGTACTTAGTTTTAACATCCTTAATCTGTTTTAAAACATGATTCAATTTATAAATCTCAACTTTTGCTTCAAAGAGTTAAACTAATATTATATCTTGATTATCAGATCATGTTATCATAAAAATAAAATTCAAAATATACAATTATGTCTAGGAAAAAGCCTCGCCCCTTTTGTATGTTATTGTAGATTTGATAATCATATTGGTAACCAGTTGTTTTTGACAGTGCAAATCTCAGGTTTTAATTTGCATTTGGAATCAGTTATCACTATGTGATAGGTTTATTATCATTTAATAGTTTTTTGTAGTCTCCTTGGAAAATTTCCTGATAAAAATTATAACTGCTTAATTACAACAATTAATCTTCTAAAGTTTTTCTAGTAGACGGAGGGATACTTGATTAATTTATTTATCAAATTTATATAGCCACCCATCTTCCCAAAGGTGACTCTGAGCAGTGACAAATAAATAAAACAGACGACATAAAACAGATAAAAATCTAAAAAGCACACAATAATAAATAACGTTTTTAAAAAGCCATCTAGAGTCACTATATCAGTGAAATGGCAACAGGAAGAGCTGTGATGGCGCAGTGGTTAGAATGCAGTACTGCAGGCTAATTCTGCTGACTGCCAGCAGTTTGGCCATTCAATTCTGACTGGGTCAAGGTGACTCATCCTTCCATGGTCAGTAAAATGATGGCACAGATTGTTCGGAGCAATATGGTGACTCTGTAAAAACTGCTTAGAATGGGCTGAGGATGAGGTCAAAGAAAATGTTTTCTTCTGGCAAATCCGCCATGCAGATCATTGTTGTATAAGCAGTGTTGTATGACAGACATGTGGACAACTCCAAGGTGGACTTTTCAGCATGCTTTGGAAGTGATCTGTGGCTTCTCATTTGGAAGTAGAGAGTTCAAGAAGTTCTAGCAGGAATTTTCTTAGTTTTCCAGACTGTGACTTGCCATCAACAGTTCTCTTGTAACTCCAAATTCTTAATTCAAGTAGTCCTTGAATTATGATCATTTGTTTAGTGATTTTATATTGTGATAGTACTGAATGAAGATACTTGTGACCTGTCTTTGAAGTCCTGGCTATTGCAGCTTTCCATAATCACTGAACAAAATTTGGATGTCTGCCACCTTGCCTGACTGCTTCCCACCAACAAAGTCAATGGAGAAGCTGGCAGGAAAGGTTGCATGTCACCCATGTGTGTTTCCCCTATATCCTCTACCTTTCTTCACTAGTATGTGTCAAGATTGAATCGCTTTGATTCTTTCAAAACTTAATGCTTTTCAACTTGCCCTTTCAACTTGGGAGAGGGAAAGAGAAAATGGAATGTGGAGAATGTATGCAGAGACTGTGAGAGCTTGGAGCCAGCAAGGTCACTGCTGCAGGTGTTTGAGAAAGAGATGGGCCATATCATAATTGGACAATGTGATCAACCTGGGAAGAGGAGAAGAGAAAGTATTGTTTAACTGGGCAAGCCTCTGTGTGGGAAACCAGAGCTGATTTCATTTCTTCAGTACCAACATAATGTATCCAATAAGGTTTTTTTTGGGGGGGATTCAATTGTCCCAAGATTGTTTCCTTGTTTTGGGGTTTGTTAATTGGACAATTGACATTATGTACCCCTGGACCAGGAGTCTCCAACCTTGGCAACTTTATGACTTGTGGATTTCAACTCCCCAAATTCCTCAGCCAGAGCATGCTACTGAGGAATTCTGGGAGTTGAAGTCCACAAGTCATAAAGTTGCCAAGGTTGGAGAGTCCTTCCCTGGACCATTTTCCTCTAGGCTTCCTGCTCTGGCACACATACTTACATATACACCACACCCTCTTTCCTCAACTTCTCTGTGCCACACAAACTCACATGCATCCATCCGCCCACCTTCTCTGACCTTCCTGGGCTCGTGTTGCACCATAGCATGCCCCTTCTGAACTCATACATGTCCTGTACTGGATCTCACATGACCTCTCCCAAGCCCCTTGTAATACTCCTGCATTCTTTATCTTGGACTTTCTCCACTTCCCACTTAAGTTTCTGCATATCTTGAGTTATGTCAACAAAGACTTCATGGATTGCCACTGCCAAGCAATGGAGTCATGTGGCATGGCACTTTATGACTATATTGCCTAGTCATTGCAATCCCAGTGTCAACTTCAGTCATAACTCAGAGACTACCTATAGCCATTCCCTGCTTTGTAAGAATGAATTATCTTCATTTCAAAAATTCAGATAGTAACTGTTTAGAGTAACCTACTGACACTGAAAGTAATCTGAACAACAGAGAGGTTAGAAGGGTCAGAATATTTACTCTTTGGTTGAATTTTCTTCATCTTGTTAATTCACAGTAAGCCTAACAAGCCAACTTCACTTTACAATGTTTTAAAAAGTAATCCTGAATCGTCTAGACGGATATCCAAACCTTTGTCTGTGACTCATTCATAATTTTATTTTCCTTGTAAATAGGCAAATATCTGCGCATAGATAAAAGCATTCATTTAAAATAGCAAAAAAAGTCATGTTTAATCTTGTGTTTGTCGAAGTTATAGCAAATGTTCACTTCATAGATGCATTTAATCAAGTCATTTGACCAAAGGTGCCTATTTAAGTATTGATGTTCAACATTAGAATATATGTTTATAAAAAAAAATCAGGAAGTTTACATTTTCATCTAAAACATATAAAATAAAATATAGTTTGCTCAGTTGAGGTGAAAGACAGCTCAAATGCTTCCTCGTTTCTGTCTTTAGGGCAACAGAAGAATAGCAAAGGATGATAGAAGCATAATTGCAAATCTTGGTACACTGCATAGAACCACAATGAGATGGAGAAAGAGGCATGGTATTCAGACTATTATCTCTAATCTGCAATTTAATCTGAAATTAAAAACCTGGAAAATACTTATAGACAAAGCTAAAGTTGTCAATGTATCTGTGTTCAGACTAGGATGCTAAAAAGTGCTATCTTCTCTCTGCCTTAACAGTACTTCGTTTAAGCAACAGACCTGACTGATTACTGTACTTTGAGCTTTTTAACTAACGCAGTCTGTGAAATCCAAGTAAATAAATAGTTTCTGTGTCCAATCCCACTGAATCATAGGCTCTACAGCCAGGATGATTCTTTAATCAGAACAAAACAAAATTTCTTGGATTTTACTAAGCACCTGGCTTTCACCTGCATCTAGTTATCAGCCTGATGGATGACCTTTGAAAGAAGAAACAATTAGGGTTTGGGTGGGGTTTTTCTTTTCCTGCTCTCCTAATATAGACAAGGACTCTTGTGGGTGGTTATCTAATCCAGAGGTCTTTTGTTTTAGAACTTCCTTCATGCGTGAATATTTTTTTCCAGAAAGTGATGGTGGAAGATTGTTTGTGTTGTTTTACATCAGTGGTGGGTTGCTCCTGGTTCGGCCTGGATTTTGCAAACTGGTACCCGGATTCTTCTGCACATGCAGAAGCGAACCAGTAGCACCTGCACGAGCAAACCCGTAGTAAACAAAAGTGAAACCCACCACTGTTTTATACATACATGTATTGTGATGCATAAAACCATCTGGTTATTTTGAGTCTTGTCTATTCAGCTGCTTCATTGGATTTTAGTGGAAAGACCTGTCAGAGAATTTGATGTGCATTTGGAGAAAAGTGCTTATAGCTATATGCTTGCTCTATTAAGGCAATAAACTATTATATCATCAATAGTTATTGAATGAAATTCAATAAAAATGCTGGGGAAAGATGATTTACTCCTAGCTACAACTCTTTTGTCTATGTTCCTGTGCCTGATAACACTACCCTCCCAAATCAATAGCCCTTAATGTATATATGCAGTTATACATATATGTGCATAATGTAATCAAATTTTACAAATACTATTAAGAGCAAAACAAAAAAGCATAGAAATTATTATACAGAAAAAACAAACCTTGCCAACAAAGGTGCTTTATCCTACTAGCAGAGTACAGAGTGCTCTTAATAAAAAAAACAGTTTGCGATAATGATCTTCACCTGATCAAAACAAAAATAAAGAAAATATATTGATTTATTCAGGGTCATAACATTTTAAACAGTTTAGAGAAAATGACAAGTCCTGCATTTTCATCATGTTCTTCATATGTTTGAAACTTACAGCTACTGAAAAGCAGATGTTGGTGATCGATTTCTATTGATAATTGCAGCACAAAAGCCAGAACATGTTCCATAAAACTAATCTCTTCTACATCATAAGAATATTTTATATACTATGCTACAATTTAAAGAAAGTGCAGAATTTCAATAAGTTTTAGAAATCATGGGAGGTTTCTAAAATTCAAAATTGCAAATGGGAAGTTATATAAAGAAATTAATAATTATCTTCCTTATAAAGTTAACTTACAACTAAGTCCCATTGATTCAAATGAATCTAGTTTAATTACCTTGGTCAAACCTATTACACATAGAGTAATCAATTCGATGCCATTCTGATAAAGCTGCCTTTTGCAATTGACTGATGATGATTTTGTCAATGCCAATGGTGATCAAATGGTGCTCCAGATGTTTTGGGATTGCACCCAAAGCACCTATCACTATCATTGCTTTCTTCTGCCATAGTTTACTTCTATTTGCAGAGCTTTTTTTAAAAAAAAGTTGTTATTTTCTCCAGTTCTTTGTCTTCTGCTGTGCTACCACATGTCTTTCTTATCAACACTTGTTAAATGTGTGTGGCTATGTAGCAGATCTTTGTAGCTCTATTTGATTCTATAGTCCCATAGGTCTTTAATTTCTTTATTTTCTATTTTATCTGCTTTGTGGTCACACTAGTTCTTGCTTGGCAGTTATTACTTGATTGTTAGAGCATTTTTAGTTGATATACATACCAAGTCTTTGTTCTGAGCAAATACATGCAAGATTGCTTATTATATTACCGTGGTTCCCTGAAAATAGGACAGGGTCTTATATTTTTTGCCCCACAAAATATGGCCTTGGGCTTATTAAAGGGGAGGGCCTATTGTTTTTGGGTTGCCGGGTGGCTGTTCCCTTGCAACCGAGCTCCCGAAGAGCCAGGCACAGCCTCAGGGTCGAATGGCTGTGTTGTGCTGTCACAGCAGCAACACAGCAGCCAAGCTGTGACCACACTCACAAGCAGCCACCCAGCAACCCCCCTTTCCAGCCGGGCACAGCGCCACTGACCGACCTAGCAGTGCCTGGAAGGTACCAAGCAACGCGAGCGCCTGTTCGCCGCCCTCCGCGTGCTGCGGCTCAGTGCCTTTGGAATGCCCCTAGGTGAGTGAATGGGGCTCTGCATGGCTGGAGAGGGGGGTTGCACGAGCGGCTTTTCCTCTCTCTGCTCATGCGACTCGCAGGCTCATGATGCCCTTGGCTAACTCTACAGTACCTGCAGAGCCAGGGCATCTCTGCTTCTGGTGCCGCCACCGCTTGGGTTTTTTGGTGGCTTTCAAAGCACACAGGACGGATGCCACTCTGGAAGTACACTCTATGGTAGCGTACAACCATGGAGGGGACTCCCAGAGCAATATCCTACCTGCGTACTTTGGAAACCGCAATGGACGATGGATGCCGCTCTGGGAGTACGCATTTACTCTGGAAGCATCAAGGCAGACTGGTTGGCCTACCGTCCCTTCAGTATTCTTTGCTACCTTCTTTTAAAATATGGAAATTAGTTTTCTTCCAGGCATTTGGCACTTCACCCATTTTTCAGAGGTTCTTACATATGATAGATAAAGATTTGGCTGGTCAATCAGCAAATTCCTTTAATGCTTTAGCATGAAATTCATCAGACCCTGAAGGATTGAACTCATTCAAAGTCAGTTGATATTCCCTGATTACTTTTCTGTCAAGCTTGCTCTTTCAACTAGGTCTTCACAGTTCCCTGGTGAACACATATCTTTTTTCTCTGAAAATACAGGGCCCAAATAGAAGTTAAACAATTCTGGCTTATGTTTAGGGCTTTTTTTACTCTTATTTCTACTAAATTGATTTCCCTCCTCTTATTTTTATTTTGAAGGTATTTTTATCATTTTCAGATTCATTAACTAACCAACAAATTCTGAGCTTCATTTTCCTAATACTATGTTTCCCCAAAAATAATACCTGATCTTGTTTTTTGGGGACTCCAAAATAAGCACTAAGACTTATTTTCGGGGAAAATGATTTCATGGTGTTCAGCCCAGCTGGACACCCTTTCTCCAGTTCATGTACAAGAGGCAGCAAGCATATAGGGACCAATGGTATCTGGCAGCAACTGTAGTCTTCTGGTCCCTTGATCTGCACACTGTGGGGCTGTGCAGCCCATGTATCTCAGGTGAGTTGATCCCCTGTCCAAGCAGCAGATGGAGGAGAGGAATGGGGGGGAGGCAGGTGATCCAGAGATACTGAGAGATATACAGGAAAGGTGAGAGTGGGTGGCTGTCCATGGGAGGCTCATCTTCATGCCGTGGCACTGGCAGCAGATGGAGACAGAGGTGTGAGGTGGAAGGCAGGTGATCGTGATGCATCACACAGACTGCAGGCAAGTCAAGAGATGGGAAGATGAGTCTCCCATGGCTGGCTGCCTGTTCTGGCCCATCAACTCTCAGCTTTCCTGTGACCCATGCAGTACGTCCAGATTGCATGCCTTTCCTCTGCTTCTGTCTCCACTTGCTGCTTCGACAGTAATCAACTCACTTGCATTACATGGGCTGCTGCTGCTGCTGCTGGACACCATTGGCCTGCACTCACTCGCTGCCTCCCATGCTGGCTACACCCATCCTCCTTCACTAGGGCTTATTTTGGGGATCGGACTTATATTAGCCACACACTTAAAAATCAGGCTAGGGCTTATATTTTGGGATAGGTCCTATTTTCGGGGAAATATGTTAGTACATTATAAATCAGGACTATTAATAATATACTAATCTCTCCAACTTTTCCTAGAGGAACGTTTTTGTATGTATTGTTGGTTTACTGAAGTTCTCCTTAAACTTAGAGCCCACAATAAATCACAGTGGTCCCCATTAAACTTGATAAAGCTAGAACAGAACAGTATGGCCCAATCTGAATAACGTCGTTATTCTAGGTCAGAATGGTATTATGTGATCTCTTTTTTTTGTGATGTACTATAACATAAACATTCTTTTAGCTTAAATCTTCAAACTTGGAATTATTTTATCACACATCTGTGTTTTCTACCTGCAGGTTTATTTATCTTGTTGGAATTTAGTTTCTCAGTTTTGCTCAACTCTCAAACAAATACATAGAATTTTGAAATCCTGGTTTCTGTGTTTTGATTTATTTGCTATCTTTTGTTTGCAAAGTTAGTGAGCTTCTTTTTCTTCTATATCTCAGTATTAATAAAGATCTTCTGGCTTTTTTGTTATCTTTCTAACCTGCAGTGAGCCACTGAGGAGCAATTTTGTGTAATGTCCTTCATCTGGCCATAACTCTACCCAACAACTGCAACATCTTACCTATAATT